>NW_010196579.1:0-3405 GCF_000695765.1 Mesitornis unicolor
TGAGGGGTGGGAAGGCGCCAACAGCCGCGGCTCCCCTTTACGCTGCGTTTTACCTCAGGCTGGGCCGACTCACACGGGGAACCAGAGGAGGGAACTGTTCGCACCCTCACGCCGTGCTCACGGGAATCCACCCGGGCTAAGCCCACCGGAGGGGTCCGGGGTGCCGGGAAGGTGCCGGCGGCGATAGCGGCTCCGCAGTGGGCGAACATTCCCCCGCATCCGTGCCCTGGTCAGGGACGGCATTGTGCTGTTTTGCTACAGGATAAAAATGGCCTCTCGGCGGATCACACGGGAGACGTTTGATGCTGTAGTGCAGGACAAAGTTAAAAGGTATCGCATGGACCGGAGTGATGCTGTAGACGACACGATCCATCATTTTAAAGGTAACGAAACCCAGGCATGACGTGCCCTGGGTCATGCCAGCTCATCTGGTAACAGCTATGTGGGATTTCTTGCCTTCCATTTACGTCTATTTGCCTAAAATGTGGACTTGTGCTGGTGTTTTTCCTCATCCATTTTTATTTAAGAGGCTGTTAGCTTGGTATGACTGACACTATTTCAATGTGGAATGCAAATTCCAGGCAAAAAAAGCAAATTTCAAACAAAGGAATTCTGTTCAGGCTGCATTAGAGAGTGGGTCCAATTTCAGGGAGGTCTCCAGAGACATGGCTGCAGGGTGGAATTCTGTTGATGTCTGATAAGTTAAATAAGCGTAGGCAGCCTTTGGGTCTTTGTATTTTATGTTATTTTTGGAGAAAAGGCAGGACATTAATCTTGTGAACATATACAATACATTTGCAGATTCTTTTAAATTTGGTGTATGAAATGTCTAGAAAAATAACTTGGATTACATTCACAGGAAACTGGGAGTTTTAAAATGAGATCTCTTTTGTTTTCTTAAAGTCATATAAGATCCAAAAATAATTTATTTAGAATACTGAATTAGTTCAAGTATTCTTTACTTTCTGAATTTACCTACTGGAATTAAGGAATAGGGATTCTTGGACACTTTGCAGGAAACTCTAGTTATTCTGGCTTTAATGTTGTCTTAGATAATTGCATATGAGTTTGTAGAAAATACGATCTTCTGTTCAACTGGAATTCCAGCATTCAGTGTGGAAACAGAAAGTGTGTGCTTCTGGTATTTTTACATCTGAGAAATCCAAGTAGAAGCATTATGAGCACAACATTAGCATTTTCCTAGACTGAGAAAGTTATGAAGTAGAAAATGGGGTTTGTAGCGGTACTTGCGTTTCAGCTTAAGGGAGAGTAGAATTTTTAAGTAATTGTTTTGTCATTTGTTTTTAGCCATTGATAATAATTTGTTGCTTTTTGCTTATTATGAATTATTCAGTGTACGTAAGAAAGCAAATAGGAATATCCTAAAGTTAGCTCTGTGTACTGTTCTTCAGCAGTTTTGATGTGTTGACTCTTGTGTCTGAACGTGTTGATTAGATTTTTTTTCTTAAAGCTACTTGCAGTGCATTGGTGTATTTATGTATTTATCATTACAGGTCATGCAAGGCCCGTCCCAAGACCAAGGTACGAGGACAGTTTTCATGATGATGGAAGATACACTCATGAAAACGCCCAGCACCATCCACATGAAGACTGGAAGGAAGACCCTAGAGATGACTATCCAGGACCTTCTTACAGATCTGCTAGTCCTCTTATAAGGAAAGATAACTATTACCATGAACAATATGGCCACTCAGCATCCCATGACCGGGAATTTGGCCACCCGGTGTCTCGTGACCGGAAGTACGGGCGTCCAGCCTCGCACGATCGGGAGTATGGGCACCCAGCTTTGCATGACGGAGAGTACGGGCACCCAGCATCTCGCGATCGGGAGTACGGGCACCCGGCTTCGCACAACCGGGAGTACGGATGTCCAACTTCCCACGACCGGGAGTATGGGGGCCTGGCTTCTCATGATCAGGACTATGGCCCTCCTGACTCTTGGGAATCCACTGGACAACATGAAACTGATTTTAGTTCTTCAGATATTTTAGGTGATTTTAGATCGCCAGGACTCATGGAGGAGGACTACGGCAACATGGAAAATCAGGAGTACGATGTGGATTTTGGAATTCAGTCTGACAGCGAGTTCCGACCCCCGATATGGAGGGGCAGCATTGGCAGGGGAAGAGTTCTGCGAGGAAAGCGTATTACGAGGGGCGCTGTTAAAGCAAAAGTATTCAAAGCAGATATCAAAACTCCTCTGAAGAAATGGAACACTAAAAAACTGCAACCAAGCCCCGATCAGAAGCCAGCTGTGCAACCGGATCAGATGCCAGAAGCTGCTGAACGACCTAACCAGAGGCCGGTGACCGTCCCACGCCCTAACCAGAAGTTGCCTCTGCGACCTAATCCGAGGCCAGCTATAACAACCCCGAGGCCTATTCTCAGGCTTCCGAAGCCTGCCCATGTTTTCAGAAATCTCAGTTTTGACCTTGTGGACAAATCTGATATTTTTTCAACATTTGGAATAGAAATTATTAAATGGGCTGGGTTTCATGCGATAAAAAATGATGCAGAATTTTCCCGACTCTTTGGAGCTCTCTTTGAGCTAGAGACAGAAACCTGTGCAAAAATGCTTGCCTCATTCAAATGCTCCTTAAAGCCAGAACACAGAGATTATTGTTTTTTTACTATCAAGAGTTTACAACATGCCGCTCTGAAAACTCCGAAAGTGGACAATGAGTTTTTAAATATGCTATTGGACAAGGGTGCTGTGAAAACAAAGAACTGCTTCTTTGAAATAATAAAACCTTTTGATAAATACATAATGAGGCTACAAGATCGCCTCCTAAAAGGTGTTACACCGCTGCTTATGGCCTGCAATGCTTATGAATTGAGCATTAAGACAAGCGGTTTTGGGAATCCAAGAGAAATGGCAAGTGCTTTCGAGACCACTGTTTCTCTTTGTCGTAAGTCTTTAGCACTTCTGGGTCAGACCTTTGCGCTAGCATCTGTTTTTAGGCAAGAGAAAATACTTGAAGCTGTAGGGCTGCAGGAAATGGCTCCAGCACCAACACTATTCCCAAACTTCGATGATTCAACGTTGTTTGGAAGAGAGTACATTGAAAACTTGAAGGCTTGGTTGGAGAAAAGTGGATATCCCATTCAGATGAAAAAACCTGAACCAGAGTCCACAGTACAGCTTAAAAAACCCTCTCCTGACACAAAAGTTAAAAGTGAGTGACCTGTTGTAAGATACTTAGCAGCACATAATTTCTCTATTTGTTGCTAACATTTTATCTTAATTTTTATGGTTTTATTTGGTCAGGAGTTCCTAATTCTGGGAATTCCATGGAAATTCCTGGCAGTGCTGAGGCAGGTAGTGAATACTATGTGTTGCAGTAGTTGCTTTCAGCTTGTTGTGGTTTAGGACTGGGCTGGCCA
>NW_010196580.1:0-225 GCF_000695765.1 Mesitornis unicolor
GGCGGGGGCTCCGACAGCGCTCGCCCTTGGCGCCTCCTCGCAGCGCGGGGACGAGGCGCCGCCGCTCGCCTCGCGCCTGGAGCGCCACCCGCGCTTCCCTTTCTGCGCCTGACGGCAGGAGCCCCTGTGTGGCCCAACGCTGCCCGTGAGACGAGTGAGTGACCCAACCACGCGTGGCTTGGGGAGGCCTGGGCAGGCGGGCCGCTCTTTCAGGCAAACGGGGCG
>NW_010196580.1:256-15491 GCF_000695765.1 Mesitornis unicolor
GGGAAGGAGAGGGGCGGTTCAGTCTCCAGGACAGCAGGGAGACCACCCCTTCCGTTACTCTGCTCCCTCGTCCCGGGCGTTGTGTTGTTCGCGCTACAGCCGGCAGGATTGTCAACCGGAAACCTCGCCCGTGACCGGCGACCGTCTTGGGCCCAGGCACCTGGGAGCTTTGGAAGGTGCCTTGCAAGGGACTGCGTTAGTCTTCAACACGTTTTATTCCTTCTCCCTGGGGGCTGGTCACCTTTCCCCCCCACACCCTCCCCCGTCTGCGCCTTTTTTCTCCTTAGAAGCATGCGTACCACCACAGGTTCAGAGGAAAAAAGAAAGGCAGAAAGGTGAAGCACGATAGTCTCCTTTGCAATTTCAGTCTTTTTATAGGAGAGACTTCCCTTATCTTTAACAGGATCTCTCCCTGCAGCAAGTGAGCACAGGCAGGGGAAACAGGTCCCTGCACAAGGGAAAAAATCATGCATAATTCCCATCCTTCCCCCTCTCTCCCTGGCAGCATGAAGATTTTGGCAGAAACGAAAAATGGCTTCGCTAAAGCAGCATCAGGTTAAGTAACACTTTACCTGAATAGCTGCATGTCCACCATTAACCTTTAGTAAATGCAACCATTCAAGAGTAAGGTGACAAAAAACCTACCGTGACACTCACAGCAGAAGGCAGAATTTTGGAGCACAGCCTAAGTCGCAGCTTTAATCAAAATAAGAGAACAAGTCACTACATCATTTATATACCTTCAAAGTCCAGAGTCATCTTCTGAAAACTGAGTATTGAGTTTAGAGTCAACTTTTAATTGAGAGAAAAGCTAAGCCTGACTAAAATTTTTAAAGCCTCACATGGGAAGGTGTCATTTAATTGTTACAAAATACACTAAAGGTAATACGGCTTTAAAAAGTTTGATTAACCATACAGGCCTTTGTAGACTTTTGAGACACACTGAAGTGTCTCACCCTTCAACAGAAAGAAGTGTTAGTTTGACTTTTTATTTTATTAACACAAAATAACGCAGACAGTAAAGACAAAGAGACGCACGTATACCTGTACTTAGAACATGGAAAACTCACTGCACAAATGGGAATGATTTCTTCCTTTCTGTGATCTTGCCAATTACTTCTCCTCTCACCCTGAGTACTAGAACACTGTGACAGAGCTATCAAGCTAGGAAACCCAATCTTACGAGCCTGCAGCACTTCCTTGGAAAAATACCCTGCAGTTCCATTACCAAAAAGGGGCTCAGCCTAGGTTTAGAACTACAACTGCTATTAAGAGAACTGAAGTAGAGCACTTTAATTCCCAAGTCTCATGCTGACTCTGGTAACTTCTGCAGCAGATCTTTTATGTATTTAGTATCATACAACATCTTTAAACCAAAGAAAAAACATTTTACATAGTATGTGCATACACTGTAATGTTAATGTATGTATATTCATTTTTACATAGTCCAATGAAAATCCGTTGTATAAGCACAGAAGCAATCCCATGGCTCTGACCACATAAATACATCAGTTGCAGAGATCACTTACGGTGACGCCTTTTTTTTTTCTTTTTTTTTTTTGTTGTGGCACTCGTATAGTCAGTTGGTCCAGTGGCTTCACAACACCTATACACACATAGGGACAGGTAAAAAGTAGCTAGATCTTGACGGGCCAGTAGCTGAGCTTACTGCATAGCAAGGCTGATGTACAGTTTGACATCTGCAGTAATAATACCAATACCAATAAATTAGATTTAAACAACTGAGATATACCTCCCATAGTATGAAAGCCAGCATTCACAAAATCAGAAAAAATACTTTTCTGTTCAGACGGCATGGTAACAAACAAGGTGTTTGCCACAGTACAGAATCAACACACTCTCAGTGTCCAGTACTATTAGTAGGTTGTGGCACATTGACATTTAATTGCCATGCAAGGATAACAACCTTAGACATTTTCCTAGGAATTGTCTTATCAGTCAGAGGGTAGAGAGAGATCCACCATCAAAAGTCAGTAACTTTATCTTTGCTTGGGAATAGCTGAAAGTGGTTGCTTTATTCCAACAGATGGCAGACGTTTCAGTTTAGTTAGCCATGCAGTTGTTTTGTGAATAGGATTAGTCACATAGATCTATGACATCCATGTCTCTGCAAAAGAGAGCAGGTAGTTATTTCTGGTTTTAACACCCCTCTTACATCAAAGGGGGCATACCAAGAAGTGTCGTCTGAAAGCAAAGTATCACAATCTCTTAAAATGAAGCTCCAGGTCAGCTCTCCAAACAAACATAGAATCACTAGAACAGAGCTCTACCTTGCATCCACTTAACTAGTACAGAATTCACAAGAATACTCTGAGCACACCTCAGAGCAAGAACTATGATATGGAATGATGGAGGGATTTGTGAGACCAGCCTCGCCAAACAAAAAGCCCGAGTCTTTTTTTTTTTGGCATGACAAAAGGGTAAACTCAAGAAAAAGTGTATATTTTACAGGTAATTTAAATAATAATAATTTAAAAAACCCAAACAAAAGAAGTGTTGAGCAAGTGACTATTCAGTGTTTTACGCAAAACTCAATCATTTGTGAGTTTTGACCGGGCAATCAGTCAGAGACAGACTGTTAAAATAGAACTCCAAACTGAAAAACCACTGTGCTTGTAATAAAGCTGGTTTCAAACTGGCATTTCTAACTCCACTGGCCTCTATGTATTTTTACAGTAGTTTCAGTCGTTCAACATGAGTTACAAGCTGCTGTTCCGCAGTTAGCGCCACTCTTCTCCTGTGAAACATACTTCAGGCTTTCAGACTACTCTTCTCTTGTTCCACAACACTTTGGAGTGAAGAGCTGACAAGTCTATCCAACATCTTCAGTTTTCCTCTAGACTGCATTCCTAGGTGTGCCATTGTGAGTCACTGCTTTCATATTTGAGGCGCTTGATTGATGGTTGCAGATTCTGTGGGAGGCAACACCTACTTCAAAGACTTCATGAATGGCTTTGCGGAAGCAATGAAAATTGTAGTCTATCAGACCTGTCAGGAAGGAGGGGGAGAGGAAAAACTGTGCTCAGCTTGGAACATTTACATGATCAGAGCTTCAAAATAAATAGAAAATGTTTCATTTAACCAACAGCTGTTGCGCTCATTATTTCAGTATGAATTTGGATTCAGAAGGTTTAACAAAGTTTTACTGATGCCAGTATTTATCTAGACTGTCTCAGTTTTCACAAAAAAACAACCAAAAAGCAAAAAGAAACCCTAACCAGGTACTCATTTGGAATGCAAGGTGTATATTGAAAGGTGAAGGCACAACACAAGCCTCTACCCCCCCAAAAAAAACACACTAGTACAGCACAACCATAATTATGTCATTGATATATCTCCTAACTGTGGTGAGAAAAACTAAGATCAAATACAGCACAATTATTAGAAGAAGACATCTGCTGTTTTCTCTTTTTAAAATACCAAGGTAAATACTGTCACCATTTAAGTAAACTACTTTGAAATTAGGGCCTATGCTGTCATTTCTACCCCATAACATATGCAAGACCATTTGTACCATCGTCTCCTGCAGGTCTAAGCAACAAATAGTTGGTTAGACCTGCAATGTATTAAACACTTTGTTCTAAGTTCCTACCACATACCACACAAGCTTACTACTGCTGCTTTCTTCAGTCATATGTTAAAGAAAAAAATCACATCAGTGCTACACGCAATAGAGAATATGGCTATTCACAACACAGCAGCTGCCAAGCAGGACATACTACACATTACTCCATTCCACTGATTCCACTACAGCAGATGGTACTGACATGAGCCACATTAGCTACACAAGTCTTTTCAGGAGGAGGACAGCGATTAAAGCCATGATTCACAAGAATAAAAATAAGACCTCTTTATACCTATCTCTAGGAAAGGAGAAAATTCCTTCCAGAAAAAAGTAAACAGATTTAGTTACACAAAAATCAAGGTGACCTGTAAAGCCATATTAGTATTTGAGAGTTGATAAAAAACGTTAGATAAAAGCCAAAGAGGGGAAGTCCTTACCTTTGCGCTCAAAACTCTCTTCTCTAAGAATGCAAACTAATGCCAAAAACTTTGTTACTTCCTTTAAGTACAGGACTGTTGTGTTATTGAGCTTGATGATTGCCATTGATTCTTTATCGTAAGCGCTTCCAGTGCCATCTTCCTTTAACCTAAGAACGAACGAGTTAACCCAAGACATAATCTAGTGGACACACATATGCAACTTCAAGACAAATACCTGTTAAATGCAGTTAGAAGGCTATTCTCATAGTGAACAGTGAGCACGTGAAGACCTTGCAATGCAGGTCTTAATGCTACCATAGGTAAGACCATGACCACACCAAGTTTCTCAGGGAAGCCAGACCTAAACAGAGTAGAGGCCTTCACTAGATACTATCTGTCTTAGATGAGCAGTTAAGAGCAAGCTGTCAGCATGCATTCTTTTGATGTCAAACTAAGAGCTGTGGCTGTTTAGTCAATACTGTTTTCAGCTTGCAGCTGAGTATTCTTAATGGAGATGGTATTGTACATTCGTTATAGCCTAGTTTACCTTCAAACCAAAGAGACAGTGCTACTCACTGTCTCACAGAGCTTACAGTGCTACAGTAAGGCACTGAGTGACTGGTTTGAAGATTCAAATGCAGGAGTTCTACAAAGAAACATCAATCAAGTGGCATCTCAGAAAAATTACTTCTGGTAAATTAATACAGAGGCTTCCTTAGTGAGGTCAGGGCAGCAAAGCTGTGCAGAACACTTTTTAGTCTTAAGCTAAAAAGATAAGATTTACAAGAAAAGATAAGGATGCTGCTTTCTATCTGCAAATTGTTAGTGCTAGTTAAATTACTGTAAAAGCAAAAGATGTATCACAAGCCACTTGTAAGCACTCTCCTGAAGAAAAAACAAAACAAAGTTACACAACCTTGGGTTGACCCATCAGGAGACAGACCATTACACACTGCAGTATTTCTTGACAGCGCTATGTTTGCCTAGGCTACAGAATCACAGTAGTGGTTCTAGGCTTTAGAACCACAGTTCTAAAGTAAGTTACCGCTTCTCCAGAACCACTTCAAAAATCCGTTGTGAAGTATAATTCAGCTGTAAGAAACAAGCACTACACGCATCCTTTAAAGAAAGTCTGCAAGAGCTGAGTTGATCTTGCAAAAGCCATTCTGTTCAGAGAGTGGCAAGTCTCAAAGCAGTGTGACTGCAAGTTACACTTATGAGCTATGGCCTGTTATCGACCCCAGTTTTTTGCAGATATTAACATTCTTGCACCGAGCAAGCCAAATGAGACACAGCAGTATTCATATTCTACACGAAACAGTTGACCTTTACAAGGTCAGATGGCTGTCTAAGGCCATGAGTGGAGGGAAACCAACTGAGTACAAATGCTTGATCCAGCTGCCAGATCATTTGGCTTTTAGTTAGTTACAGAACCAACGTGCTCTACAGACCAATCAATAGCATCTTGCTGGATGACAAACCCAGCACCGCTTGCACAATTTGCAACTATCCTACAACTCACAAGAACATTTTTCCTAAGAGTATTCATCACTTACCCATATATACAGGAAACATCTATCACTACATCAATCATGTCACAGCACAACTCATACGACTGCATGTCCACAGGAGAACTGTCTGTTGCAATGTAGATTTTGCTGACTACGTCGAAGAGAAAAGCCTTTTCAATGCCTGAATTCTTCAGAAAAAGAAAGAATTTGGATGAATTTTAAAAATCTCAAGTAGAATTCATACCCTTTCACGATCTTCATAGCAGGAAATGGTTTAGACAATCAATTTTGAGGCTTAGGACAGATTCAAGATTTAAGAGCATATAGCTTACAAATACAATACCCTTGTTGCTATAATACATATCAATACATCACCTTCTACTTGACAAAAATAAAGCTGTGGACTCAGTTAGAATTCTTTTTTGTTTGTTATTTACCAGATCATAATTAAGATTACATATTACTATGCTTCCAGAACCCAAATTCAGCAATTATCTCCTTCTGTGGTTCTGTTAACGCCAGAAGAGCCACACATTCACATCCACCTGATGGACCAGGCTCAGAGATGAGTTACTTCATAGTAGTATACCGACACTTAAACTTACTTTGTAGTATCAGTGTCTGCATGAGGCAGTTGCCATGTAATTTTAACGGGCAGAGCAAATAAAAGTCAACTTCTAAACTTACAACTCCACAAAGAGGATCGCGTTATGGCAGTTATGCGTGCGGAAAAGCATCAAGCCAATTGTACCATCCCATTTGTAAATGACCACTTAGGCGAAGTGCACGTGCTCACACTAAGTTCAGAAGCCGCCTGCTGTTAAACAAGTTATTACATATACACTATGGATTTCTAGCAAAACTTAATTTCTATTTATGCACCAGAAGCATTCCTTATCGCTTCTTCCTAGCTAGTCTCAATACCCAAGGCAGTGTCCTGAGGACATCCAGACTATCCTTTTGGCATCAGGGCCAGGCTCCACACCCTCAGGGCAGTGAGCAAGGTGAGCGTTAACATGCCTTTTATCCACTGGGCCAGGTTGTTACAGTCTTCTACCAACCTAGGAAACAAACATTATACAGTAGCATGGGGCAACATGTCTGACCCACAGAGCTCCTCTCAATCACAACTGGTTTTTTTTCATGTTGTCCACATGCCTGCAACAGCATGGGGTGTAACTTAAATGAGACAGGCCACTCCAACCGTGTCTCTAGGGTGACATTTTATTTGATTTACAGTACACAACAGCAAATTTTTATGTCAGAAATCATATGAGAAACACAAATACTAGAAGAATAAGTGCCGAAGTCTCTCAGGCCACATGAAAGTGACAGTTTAGTTCAGGGCCACGTTCCTGTTATGAAAAAAGTCTCTTGTCAGTACAGCTACGCTAGACTAGTAAGTGCCTTAGCAGACTAATCAGTATATCATGCTGGCAAGAAAACTTTTGTATCAACAGTTATAACCAGCCAAACTATGCTTTGTCAGTATTTAGAGAAACAAGCGCAAAGCACACACCAGTACAATTTAGCTGTGGTGAAGAGTTTCTAATGCAGAGAACCGAGCCAACAGAGTACACCAACAATATGAGTGCCACCCAAATCTCCCAAGGGCAGATCTAGCCAGTGTTCCTTAGCAGAAGGACTTGCTTTACCATTCTGCGTATTTCACTCAAAAGTTCTGTTAAATTAACACTTACTGATATAAAGATATTTAGTAGATTTTCCAGCGTTGGCAGTTGCGGAATGAGCTTCTGTACCACTTTACTGAAGGCTTCAAATATTGAATGGTCATAGATACTGGTCAAATAAAAGCTGAGATTAAGGAGAGATGGAAAAGAAAAAGGAACTAAGATTCAAGAGTATTTCAGAATTGCAACAGAAGTCCTAAAGCTCTGTTGTCTAACATTCAGGCCTAACGATTTAGCTGGCATGCTTTTGTCACAAATATACCTGGCCACTGCACCAAGAATCTAAGTTCTCAGCAAGAGGAGTAAACATGAAACAGATTTCTCCTGTCCCTGGGAAACGGGAGAACAGAGAGAAAAATCTGAACAGGCTTTCACAGCACACTTAGCCTACAGAATCTCATCACAAAGGCGTTAAAAGCTCACTTAGATTTCTTCAAGTCCCATCCTGGCCTTCCACTTTGTTCACTCGAACACCGAGAGATATCGGCAATATTTAAAGGGTCCACGAGAATCAAAATAGCAGTAAAAACAGAGAAAAGATAGCTCATTTTAAAGGTGTCAGGAGAACACACCTTAAAAGCGAGCCAAATATCAAGAGACTAAGCTTTTCAAACCAATCATGCTGAAATTCAGGTACAGCCAGCACTAGAAGGCAGGCAGCTTCCCCTTTCCTGCCCCTGCCCCTCCAAAATCCACATACACAAATTCAGCCTGTTGTACTGAATGGAAATTATGCAAAAGGTCTTTGAATTATCAGCTGGTTTATGAGTAAGTCTGTTGATTGGAATCGGATACAATAGCCTGCCTTATTTTAGTCAGCTTAACAGCTGAGCCTAGGCCATGAATTCAGTGGTATATTTTATAACAAGAGTTTGTGCAATATTAAGAAACCAAGAAGGCCTTGCTCTGGTCCGCCCACTATTACATCTGAAAGCTGGTCTGTATGCACACAAGCAACAGTAGAATCACATATGCCAGAATCTTTAACTCACCTAAGGTGAAGTTTTTCAAGCCCTGCATCCGTAAGGTCATCATTAGCCCTCTGATGAATATCCCTCTGAGTTTCTATTTTATGGTCATCCGATAAACCATCAACTTTATGAATAAAAACTTCAAAGTTCATTTCTGGGTTGACCTTGTAGGCTTTTGAAACTGTAATATGGAGTCTTGTTAAGGCTTCCATGTAGTCATCCTGTAAGTCAGTTTTGGCAAGAGTGAATGACAATGCTGTACCCCGATAACTATTCCATTCTGCACAAGAACAAAATATTTCAGTGCAAGAGCTTCACTTCTGTAACTAAACAGAAGTATGGGAGAAAAGAATATCCTGGAGTGTCAGGAATCCAAGTAGCTTAGATTCTGTTATGTAAATTAAGTTGCATTAGCTATACAAGAGTCAGCTAAACAAAACCAGGCTTCAGAGCAAAAGGCAGGTTACAATTCAACTCCAGCAAAAGGCAGCAGCGATCTCCAATACCTGGTCCTAAGAACCAGGTGATCTCCCATGGTGCAATTCCTAAATTCATTAGAAGCTACAAGATACCCAATAGTACCAGTACTCGAAACTAAGGTCAGAAGTGTGCTGCTATCAAATGAACTCCATAGCATTCAACAGCAGAGGAAAGGGATAATTCAGACCATCTAGCACAGCAGGTTCTCACTATTATTCAAGAAAAGGTGAGTTCAGAGTACTTGCCCCTTTCCACTCTCTCCACGAGGAGCCTATGTTCCAGTCACTTCACAAAACTAAAAGCCACACACTAAAAGTTAGATTGCCAATGCATCCTTTCATACATAGCAGATGCTTTACAAACTTACCTAAAAATATAATATTATCTTCTCAATCATTCCTCTCACACATAAAGCAAAAAGATTCTTAGCAATTTATTTACCTGGGCATCAATAACATATATTAGAGCACCTGTTCCTCTGAAGATCATCTCATAATCAAATGTTGGATCAAAAAAGTCCATCTGTCCAGGAAAATCCCATATTTGAAAATTCACAAATGAACTGTTTGAAATATCATCTTTGTAGATCTTGTTGGTACTTTCCAAGAATAGAGTCTCGTTGGGAGACATTTTGTGAAACACCACCTGTTAAAAGAACACAAATAATACTATCGACTATATCTTATTAGAAGATGGTAAGAGTTCTGTGACTTGAATCTTACAAATAGGTTTGTTCATTCTAAAATGTACAGTTTTCCTTTCAGTAAAAGGTTAGCCTCCTGCATCAGCTAAGGGAAACAGTCTACCCTCAGCCAGAACCAGGCAACCGAGTACGGTTAAACATTTTCATAAGTCTAAGTAACACTACTCCCTAAAGACACAGATATCCCAGTTACTCTTTCTTCCTTGTAAGTCTAACAAAGTACTTTCAAATCCTGCCATATTAGCAAATTCAGATCTGGTATAAAGCCACGATGTTAATTAACCAGCTGCAAACTTTTAAGAACCGTTCCTTTCCAGTCTTAGAAATTCCTAAAGGAAACTTTGCTTCTAGTCTGATGTCAAAGTGTTATGACACAATATAATCAGACTGCTCCTAAAATAAATAAAAGCGTAAAAAAATAACATCTAGATTTCAGAGACCCGAACAGTTAGGGTTGTTTGCCGTCTATTAACAACTGAATTATGTTTGCTGACCTTCTCCTTTCAAGTACCCTAAAGAAACAATGAAAGCTTTCACGCTATTTGGTAAACGGCTTAGATGAAAAAATTTTTCAGTGATGAAAAATGTCCTCACTGCTCGCACTCAGAAAGCCCCACTGGGATTTAAGCCGTTCCCTGAACAAACAGAACTAGCACATAACCCCACAGCAAAGCAGCCTGTCAGAAAAAGCAGTCAGCTTTGACAGCGAACACAGTGCTAAAGCAACTCAACTGTATATTTCAGAAGTTACGACAAATGTAAGGTGGTCCAATACTAGGAGTGCAAAAAGATGTTTTCTATACAGCACTTGGTAATTTTTTTAAAGTGTTTCACACAGTTACAGAAGTCACCCATTAAAGAGGCCTAGTACAACAATCGCTGTCAAAAAACCTGCAAGACAACAACTGCAAACCCAGCACAGTTAATAGATTGTTTAGTGAGGTTCAAAGTAGTAAGTCAGCCTAGCTTTTCAAGGCCAAGCAAAAGGAAAAAAAAAAAATAAATCAGTTTATGACAAATGTTTGAGGAAGCCAAGATCTAAATGATGTTTTAAACAGCATTACATTTATATGAAGAAGAACAGTTCGAGACACACAGCGGCTGTATTGCAAGGACTAGAAATTCCTCAGCATTTGCAGCACAGTTTTAAAGCATTCTGAAATCAGCATTCCTTCTTTGGAGCTCGGCATCTCCCACGGGGAGCAGGACAAATCAGTGAATCCAGTTTAAAGCACATGAGTCTCTGAGAAGCAATGCCATCATCCCCTCTCCCCTCTTTCCCAAAGCAGCACGTTTCATTGAACTGATGTCCCCCATCTTTTTTTACATTAATAGGGGAACCGCGACACAGTTTTGATCCGATTCGACTTCTATCCCCTAGCATACGCTCCCACTCTTACTTGCTTTAGACAGCTTTGATAAAGCAAATAAAGTCAGATGCTGTGGAAGCATCTGGTTGGAAGCAGGCAGCTAACACTTAAGCCAAGCAATTTTGACTAGGCATACACAGGCAGAGCAGACAAAGCTAGTAAAGTTCTAAAAATCTGCTGAGTTTCCTTGCTGCAGCTTTTATCATTCCTGACTGTGGCTTTTACACCTTCAACATCCAACGGTCTCACTGACTTCCTGGCAGACTTCCCGCTGTTACTGTATTTTAAGAACTTTTCACTGTCAGCTTAAGCACTCTTCGCAGTACACTCTTGCAGATTTTTTTTTATCCCTCTGAATTTATCACTGACATCTGACCTGCCACAATCTCTCGAGTTTTAAGGATTTCTTTTATTCCCTGACACATCAGCCTTTTGTCTACAGTAACTTCTCTGCAGCAGCAGTTGGTTTTATTTTTGAATTGCAGCAGGTAAGCTGCACTCTTGATGCAGTATTTCTGAACTGCCTCCGTGTTTTTGGACTGCTTCTTTATGGGTTTGTTTTGGTTTTGTTTTGGTTTTTTTTTTTAACTCACAATTTCTGTCTCAATGTTCAAGCAGTTACCCTTCCTTGGATCTGTGAGCTGATTTTGTCCAGCATGTGCATTCCCACTACCTTAAACTTCGAATGGACTCCCCAGGGAACCACGTTTGATTTTGGTTTTTGATGTCTGTTTGCTTGTTTTACAAGTCAGAGAACACCGACATTTGGACTTTGACTTCCAGCTGAAATGTTAGCCTGATCTATACAAAGAAAGATTTCCCAGACCACCAAACAGTAATACATCAAGTGACAATGACTTCCACAACATCCCTACTACAAGAGCTTATGAACAAATATGACCTGCCACTGCCAGACACGTTTTCGGGTACACTGTAGCAACACTTGCAAGAAGAATATCTACGGCAGGAATTGCAAGGTGCTGAGAAAGTAACACATCTAGGATAGCTTGTTTTGTTTGGTGGTTGGTTGGGTTGTTTTATTTTTAGACCTCATTTGCAAACATGAATGACTGGTTTAAATCTGAAAATCAACATCCTTTTCTTCAGAAGGAAAACAACAACCAGAGTCAGAACTCTTCTATGAATCTCCGCAGTGCAAGTAACCCAGAGGGAAGAGCCCTTCGTTGGGAGCTGTCCCAGGCCACCACGAAGCATGCCTCAATGAAGTCTGTAGAGCCAAAGCAGGCAACTGGCCCTTCATAAACAACCAGTCTCCCCACTACAGCACAGTATCATTCTGCACATAAAAACAGGCACCTTTACCTATAAGTCCAAATGCAGAATGGGTTTTCAAACTCCTTTTTTTTAATTTTCTCTCCAGTCATAGTAAACCCTTTTTTTTCTTGAGGTAATATTAGACTATTTCTATTGCCCTCATGTCCAGAAAGGAATTTGCACAGGAAGATGGAAGGAGGTCCCTGAAAAGAGAGAGAAAAGGTACGGTATTGCAAGACTGTGTTGACAATCTACTAAATGGAAGTGAACAGCTGCCTCACAGGTAACAACGAAAAGTGACTTCCAAAGGATTCCCAAACAGCAGTAAGACATACGACCATTTTGCCATTTTCATGCTTTCCAGAATCTTTGCTTCAGTTTTGTGGATTTCTTAAAATGCAATAATGAATGAGATGGTCTCAGAGGTAGCAGCTGTCTTCCTTTTCCAGAGGAAGGATTTGGGGGGTGTGGGATGACAAAGGAAGAGGGTAAATACAGCAAAAGGAAGACAAGACAGACCAAGATTTTTTAAAAATTCACCAGTTATTAGGAGCACTACATTACATCTTGCTGTAAGATTTTCTAAGTATTAGAGCTTGCTATAGAAGCACAAGAGACAGCTGATTCTGACTCCCTAAGTCCCAAAATTCAATACATTTATTTAACAGCTTTAAAGAAAAATGGGTATAAATGAAAGGTTTACTGCAGCTGCTTTAGGTTCTACTACACAGATAGATTCCTCCCCCATTATTCATGTTATTTATGCTAATCCTATGAAGGCAGAGCCTGGAGTCATAGAATCATCAAAGAATCACAGAATGTGTTGGGTTGGAAGGGACCTTTAAAGCTCATCCAGTCCAACGGCTGCAGTCAGCAGGGACATTGGTAGCAGTTCAGGTTGCCCAGAGCCCCATCAAGCCTGGCCTTGAATATCTCCAGGGATGGGGCCCGCATCACCTCCCTAGACTATCTGTTCCACTGATCTACCACCCTCATGGTGAAGAACTTTTTCCTAACATCCAACCCAAATCTACACTTTTCTAGTTTAAAACCATTACCCCTCGTCCTATTGCGACATGCCCCAGTGAACAGCTCTTCCTCAGATTTCTTATAGGCACCTTTCTGATCTGGTGACTATGGCAAAAAAAAAAAAATCCAAACAAACAACAACAGAAATCACCATCATACGACCAAAAACCCCAAAATCTGGTACTCTGAACTCTTTCCAGGTTCTTATTACATAAGTACAGTAGACTAAGTCTAGTTACACTGGTCGTAAGTCTGGACTAGTATGGAATATCCAACTGTCCAAAGGGGGGAGAGGGACGGGAGTGAAGGGGGCAAAAACCACACGAAAAAACCAAGAGTTCCTCCCCAGCACCACTGTCTTTTCCTTTTGTGAGAGGACTCCTGTTAACATTGTTCTCAGTAGAAGGCTGGAATAGTTTAATAATTCATGTTTTTCACACAGATTTCTAGATTCCCACAAAGCCAGTACTTTTCACGATGCACTCTCTGGCAAGGTGATCAACAACTCGTGCCCAGACAGAAGAGTCAGGTCTAGTTATGACCATTTTTGAACTAAGCAGAACTAAAAGCAGCGATGCTGTTGAAGAGAAACTTCTTGGAACTGCTTGATGCTCTTAAGAATGTCTCAAATTATTGTCACAGTTAGTTGGCTCAGGCAGCAACAGCTCCTACATAACAGAACCACAGCTTCTAATTCCCAAGCCAGATCGGCAACCGACCAGCAAACGATAAATTCTATGTCCTTTTATTATCAATTTTATTCTTAATGCCACATTGTTCCTTTCCTGTACAACTACTTGAATGGGTCCTAAGAGAACTGATGCTACCAACCTTGATCATAAAAAAAAAAGTCCAAAAGCTACATCTATAAAGTTACTTGTAATGTCTTAAAAATCTAGCTGCAATCTGGAGTTACTGCTTTCCTCCAGCTTTTAGGGTTCACTTTTTCCAGCAGTGACAACACAGTAAGATCTCTAGTGAGAGTCTACAAAGGGTGCCTTTCACACCACTAAAGACTCTGCAGAAGACTTTCACTGCAATCACTGCATTTGCACATACAGTGGGGGCATTATGCCTAAATAATGGGGAATAACTGGAAAGGCTGAAAAACAATGACAGCCCAATAGAAAAAATTCTCACTAACAGATATTGCATCTTTTGCATACTTTGTCTAAAGAAATGCGAGCAAAGGATAGGAGTCTTCAGACTACAGTTTAGAACTCACTGGTCTAGTACAGCCTATAGATAACCAAGTAGTCTACATAAGACAGGTAAAAAAAAAGCTAATTCCTATCTGATACACTGCCATGTCCAAAAAAAGACTGCTCCACATAAAACCTTAACAGAAATCTCTGAAGGATTCCACACTTGCATTTGAAGAAAGTTTGAGGCTGCTAAGCCTAGAGCTTGAGAACCACCACATTTTCCTAGTAATGCCTTCTTATTAAAATATAACGTAAGATTTCATAACAGGGACTGCAAATATAAAACTTGCACTGAGGAACAAGGATCATGTTGGCGTTACACTTCTCTTGAGCTACGTGGCAAGTGAAAATAGTTTTCTTATTTTTATTAAGAAACACCAGTGACTTCAACAAAGCTACTAACAGGCCTAGAGGCACCAAAGCTGTTTTATTTCCTCCTCCACCAGTGACTCTGTAGTTTGCTCAGTCTAGCGCACTAAAGGAAACCAGAGGCTGCCTTCTGCTCGTACAAAAGCAGAAGTCTCTTTCAAAGGCTCAAAAGGCAGAACAGGTCATCTTCTGACCAGAAGCACTAGCTAACCACCACACACTTGTACCACTCTCAAGGTTTTCACATCCATAAGAAAACGCCTCACTGTAAGTTTCACACCAGTATCTTCACTTCTTATTTTTGAAGTGTTAAAGTGACGAACGACAAAGGCGACAACCTATGCTACACAACCTTCCTCTCTAGGAAGTGCGATCGGAGTCCGTTCTGGAAAGTAAGCGTCTTCAAGTAGGAGCCTCCTTCCCCTCCCTCTTCGCTATATGCGCCCACTTAAAAAAGCACAAATTGCCTAAAAAGCAACACAGCAAGGAAAAAGAGCTGGGCGCCGGCGAAGCAGCGCGGCAGGCGGGGGCGGGGGCCGCCAGCTGCCCCTCACCTTCTGGATGGAGGACTTCCCACTGCGCCGCAACCCCATCAGCAAGATCCGCGGCTTGGAGTCCGCCCCACC
>NW_010196581.1:0-3329 GCF_000695765.1 Mesitornis unicolor
TGCATGGGCAGGATGGGTGATGGTGGCCCTGGCCAGAGCAGCCTGACAGTTGGCACTGCCCATGGAGGTCCTTGGGGACACGGGTGCACCCTGCCCACCGGTCCCATCCCCATCCTGCTGTGGTCGTGGGAAGGCTTCTCCCCCCCAGCCGTGATTTTCTTAGTGAGCTCCAAGGCGCTGCTGTGCCGAGAATGCTGTGGCAAAGCAGTGTTGGTACCCGGGGGCTGGCAGCCAGCGGGGCTGGGGGCATCCTGCAGCAGCCTGGGCGGGTGCGAAGCCCTCACGTCCCATGGACCGGCAGCAGCAGGGAACGAGCCCTGCAGCTGTGTGGTCCCAGTCCTGCAGAAAGCCAGAGGAACCTGGGACACAGTGAGGGATGCGGGGGCTCAGCCAAGGGGTTCCTGTTGTTCATTCTGGGGGAGCATTGAGCTGTGTGGGCACCCCAGGAGTGGGAGGTGGGGTTGAGCTCAGTGCTTGGCACTTGTAGGGCAGTGAGGTTTGGCACCGGCGTGTGGGAAGGTGGGATGTTCCAGAGGAGGCGGCACGATGTCTCCTGCACGTATCTGGCATCTGCCATGCCCTGGAGGGAGCAGGGGTGCAGGGGCCACGTTGCATAGGGCTGAGCTCCCCAAGGATTTCCAACCCAAAGCTTCCAACACCCACATCCCAAGGTCCAGAGCAGCTGTGGCTTCTGCAGGCAGCTGGGCTGGAGCCCAGAGGCCACATCCAGCCCCAGCCTCCGCACCCTCCTTCCCAGCCACAGTATCTCTGCAAAGAAATGGCTGTGCCTTCCCAAAACCTGACCCAGCCACACTTGCTCGGTATGTCCATATTTTGGGGGGATGCAGAGCAGGATCTGGCCTTCGTCATGCTGGGGAAGGCGGCGGTGGTGGTGGTGCGGAGGAGATGCTGTTTGTGTTGAGCCACCCTTTGGAGGAGGCCCGCGGAGGCAGGTCCGAGGCCAGCTCACGCATCTGTGTTGTCATGGTGAATTTTCACCCAGGCACAGGGAAACCATGGCATTTCCCCAAAATCCTCACAGGCTCCATGCTGATGTTGAGCTTCTCTCAGTGGTGGGATAGGAAGGGTGAATGTTGAGGTGTGCCAGCATGCTGCCAGGTTGCATGTGCATGGCTGGAAAGCAAAGAAAATGCCACCCTGAGCTGCTGTGACTGCTGTCACCCACTTGAGCTGGGCAGGAGCCAGTCACTGCCCTTGGCCATGCTCCCCTTTGGGAACCATCATGCTGGGATTACCCCAGGTCAGACCTGGGAAGAGGTGGCAGAGCAAAACCAGTGTTTTTTCTGGGGAAAATAATCCTTTGTGGGGATGTGTCCCTGACTCCGTCACCCTCCTGGGGCTGTATGCCAGCCCATAAGACCCCTACCCCACTGAGTGTCAGCATCCCATGGGCGCCAGCCCTTGGTGCTGGATCCAGCTCAGGACCACGGGGATGCATATGGGAGCCAGGGTTCAAAGCTGTTTTGGGTCAGGGTGTCCTCACCACCTAAAGTGTCTCCCCTGGGCCAGGCTGCCTCCCTCCCCTCAGTCCCCAAGGCCTGGGGTGGAGCAGGAAGATTTCCACTGCTGCTCAAAAACAGGAGCAAAAATAGCGCTGGGTTTTGGCACGGGCACCGGAACAAGCTGCAGGGGTAATGCAGCTGCGGGGGAAGCAGGGAGGTGCTGGGTTTGGGCTGGCTGGGTGACAGGAGCACCCCACAGGTGGGAAAACACAGGGGCCAGCCCCTCCGTGTCCCCTCACCCAGCAATGTCCCCCTTGCCCATCCTGGCTGCTTGGTGGTGCTTGGTTCTCTCCCTACAGTGGGTACTGGAGAGGTCACTCTGTGTGGGGAGAGCCCCACAGATGCTGCATGGCCACTAGTGAACAGCTGGAGGCACATCTGGAGCCATGGGGACACAGCTCTGTCCCTCCTGTGGGCAGCGCAGGGTCCCTCTCCCTGGATGCCTGTTGGGACACTGCCTGTGGGTCTCATCCCCAGGTCAGGTCTGCGACTGGGACTACTGGGAGCTACAACTGGGAGTAATGGTTGCGTGAGAGCCAGGTCATTCATGTGTCCCCGCAGGCCAGTCCCTTCCCCCTCTGTGCCATTGATGTCACCTCCTTCCCTGAGCTGCAGGTGTCACCTCCCAGGGTCCCCAGCTGCCTCATTAACGCTGTGTTCCTCATTACCTTGCTACTAAGCAGCCCCAGCCCAGGTTGCCAGGTCTCCCCACAGTGCTGGTGCCGCTCTGGGTGCCCCCTTTGCCTGCTCCATGGTTAAGTCTGAAGCTCCAGCCGTTGACCTTGGTGGAGGGTATATGGTGGAGCCTGATGGCCTCCAAACTGGTGTGCCTGGTGGGTATCGTCAGCTTTGTCCTCTCTCTGCTGCCTTGGCCCCCTCTTTGACCTCACCAGATAGTGATGGGCACTTGGGCGAGAGGTTAGGGTTTCTCTGGGGCATCCCCAGCCCGGGGACAGTGCCCAGTTGGGTGGGCTCAGGGGAGCTGCGTGAGGTGGATGACCCAAGGAGGTGGCCATTGTGGGGGGACACCAATGCTAATGCAACTTATGCTGCCTTGCTCCTGCCTGTGCTGAAGGCATCCCAGCTACAACCTGTCAAAAACAGGAGGGATGCGGGATATCCCAGTATAGAAGGACAGGTTAGAGCTAGGGATTCCCTTTCCCTGGAAGCTGAGGACCATGGGGGGAAGCTATGGGCTCTCCATCTCTGCCCAACCAGCTCCTTCATTCCCAGTCAGCTCCTGGGCTGAATGGGGGCTGTAGTGACCTGGTGTGGGTGATTATTAGCTGCTAATTGCTAATGAAGCAAGGTCTGAAATAGGTTGTGGTGTCCTGGCAGAGCTGGGACACATTTGGGCCATGTCAGGGCTTTCCCCTCCATCCCACCATCAGATGCAGGATGAGACTCCCCTCTATCCCTCCCCACCAGCAAGGATCCCAGCCTAATCGGGCTTCTCAGCGCATTTTGAATTAAGGATTTATCCACTTTCAATATGAAGACGAATGCAATATTAAAGTGCTGAGTGGTGCTGGTGGAAGTCAGGGGAGTTCTCGGCTGGGGTGCCAGGGCCGTGGGGACACGAAGTGGCAGTGGTGCAAGGTTTGGTCTGGGACGGCTGCTCCAGCCCGCAAGCACCCCGTTTTTTTTGCCAGGGGTCGTGACGGGAGGGTCTCCCCACTGTCCACGCCGTGGGGGAGAGAGAGGGGCTGGCTTGGGGCCGGGCCGTGCCTGCCGTCTCTTTGGGAGCTGCCAAGGGGGTCTGGGCCGCAGACCCAGGCTGGGGGTGCCGGCTGCCCCCCCCGGGCC
>NW_010196581.1:3591-3802 GCF_000695765.1 Mesitornis unicolor
GTGCGGACCTGGCGTGGCCTTATCCCGTGCTGGGGAAAGCAGACCCCTTCTGTCCATTCAGTGTGGCCTGAGCTGCCCACCCACCATGGACCTGCTGCCATCCCCCTTCTTCCAGGTGTGAGTGGCAGTGTCCGCCATGCTGCGCACCCAGGCATCCTGACACCCGCTCCCACGCCACACTCCGAGGAGGATGGGCATGGCAAAGCGGGGA
>NW_010196581.1:3844-4172 GCF_000695765.1 Mesitornis unicolor
CGGCGGCTGGCCTGTCAGGCCCGAACCTGGGGGCCAGGGCGTCTGGCAGAGCAGCTGTCCCTGCACAGACGAGGCCCGCGGCCTCTCTGTGCCATTAATTATGCAAATATAGGGAAGTGTGTCGAGCAGAGGATGCCTTGCGGGGTGAGGATGCTCTGTGTGATACCCTGCCTGCTCGGTCGGGCAGGCAGAATGCAGGCAGCTGGGGTCGGGGTGGGCTGTGAGTGCAGTTTTGTGTGTCCGTGCTTGGCCCCAGGTATTGAATGTGGGGTCAGTTGCCCACAGGTAACCGCAGGATGGGGTGGTCATGGCGTGCCATGCGGTGACT
>NW_010196581.1:4240-4796 GCF_000695765.1 Mesitornis unicolor
TATGACGCCGAGGGCAATGAGGAGCCCAAGGCGCTCCCGGAGGGCTCAGAAACCATGCCCTACATCGATGAGTCACCCACCATGTCCCCCCAGCTCAGCACCCGCGGCCAGGAGAGCGGGGACGGCGTCTCACCCACACCCACCGATGGTCTCGGCACAGGGGTAGGTGCTTGGGACATGAAGCTCTGCGCCAGGGACGGTTGAAGCAGGGGCTGCAAGTGCCCAGCTCGGTTGTGTCAGCGGTGTTGGTGGTGCTTTGGTGCTGCTGTGACCTGGGGGACTGTCCCCTGGCATCTCAAACCCTGCTGGCCCTCTGGTTTCTGAGGAGCAGCATCCTGTTGGTGAGGGTGCCACGTCTGTGGGACACGGTGTGTTCCCGTCCCATCGTGGTGGCAGAGCCAGGACGGCACGGGCCGGTGGGAGAGTGGGGTCCAGAGGAGCCGTGGGGTTCCGAGTTGTCCCCTGCTCCGGAGAGTCCTTGGGGACAGGGCGCAGCCGCTCCGCCGGGCTGCCGGCTCCATCTAGTGGCACTTGGGGACGAGCCGCCAGCTGGGAA
>NW_010196582.1:0-1177 GCF_000695765.1 Mesitornis unicolor
ATCCCTAACGGTCTGGGATTCTGTGAAAACAAGTTCCTTTTTGGGCTATCTCTTTCATGAATTATCTTCCCATGGTTTATGGGATCATCAGCTGGAAATTGAGAACACCCGAACTGGAGGGTTATGAAGGCAGTTTTGTCCTACGTGCCCTAAAGAAGCCGTGTGTTGAAGTCCAGGTTGAGAGGTGAAATTCCAAGGGGGTTTGGGTTCATTATTGGGTTTGTTTAGGAGCCATCAATACTTTGTCCTGTTGCATGTCGTGCGTTTTTGGCGCTTTATTAAAATCCTGCGTTAAACTTGGTGCAAAAAGCTTTTAACCTGTATCAAAGTAGCAAATGTAGCAATGCAGTATTTCCCTCTAAAGTGAATTGTAATGGTTCAGAGGGTTTTTGTCTCATGGTGAAGGCTGTGTGGCTGCAGACAAGATGGGCAAAAGCTCCTTCTCTATATTTTTATCTTTCTGGAGCACGTCTCCTGTACAAAACTGAAGGTTTACTGCTACGGTGTACTCTGTTCGACTGGGAAAAATGTCTTAACTCTTGCTTTAAATGTGTATTTAGAGAAATTAAATATGTATTCAGAGAAAGTGCTATGGTGGGGAGTCTGAAACACCCGGGCTGAAGTTGGAACCCGTGGCTTTGCTTTTTGAATGTATTTAATACTCACAGCCAAAGCTGTCTGGGTAATGGAAATAGGATTATTTAATATCCATTCTGGAGCTTGATCTCCTCTGCATTTATTTGCACATTTGTGCAAATCCCAGATCTGTAGTTGAGCAGATACCTCTTTTACCCACGTGTTTTAATTTACATTTCTTTGCGTGGTAATTGGCATAGCTGAAGTAAAAGCTCAGAGTTTTATTCAGACTTTCATAAGGTTTAAAGTGCAAAAGGGCTGTTTGCTGTGTTACACCACATCTGGGCGTGATAGTCACTTATTTTTAAACTCTACACAAAATAATGCAGTACTACAATACATAATAATACAATGTCTTTATCTTCAACTGGATTCTGACAGCAGTAAAGACTCTTATTGCTGCTTCATATCTCTGGCAGCTGATGGGAATCGATAGCAGTTATTAATTGGATCAAATTGGTACAGTCGCCTGCATTTCCCAGAGGAAGTCTAAGAGAAATGCAGCTTTGGAAATCACACAGAATCACAGAATGTGAGGAGT
>NW_010196583.1:0-1030 GCF_000695765.1 Mesitornis unicolor
GCTTCCCGCCGCCGCCCACCCCCGGCCTGCTTGTGAGATTTACCGAGTTAGCCGCTGTCGGGACTCCCCACCGCCTCACAAAAGTGAATATTTCCGCCCTTCCTATACGGAAAGCTGGGAAATGAGGAAAAGTCATTTCATTTGCCAGGCCCCTCAGAGGCGGAGGTAGAAGCAGAGCGTCCCAGGAAGAGGTGCTGCTGCTGAGGGGTCCAATCTCTGAGCATTAAACCCTCGTGTGGTTCTGTTCAGCGGAACCAGCCCAAGTGGGCAGGGGGAAG
This sequence comes from Mesitornis unicolor, assembly GCF_000695765.1. Classification (NCBI taxonomy): domain Eukaryota; kingdom Metazoa; phylum Chordata; class Aves; order Mesitornithiformes; family Mesitornithidae; genus Mesitornis; species Mesitornis unicolor. The sequence goes on from NW_010196583.1 coordinate 279, forward strand.
TAAAAGGGGGTCTGCAACAGTTTACAGTTGTGCTAGAAGAATTATCTCCGCGCAGGGGTTGTCTTTAACCTGTAAATAGGAATTTAGCGTAATGAGCGATCACTGTCATAACAACCTGCATTTTTGCTGCTTCTGCAATGGCTCTGCAAAATCAACTTTGCTATCCCTAAGAAGAAAAACACAGGAGCGCAAAGCCTGTTTGTTCGGCCCTCAGATGCAAGGCTGGATTTGATCCTTGGGTCAGTTCTGGGAAAAGGTGACCACTTTCAGACGTCAGTGTTTCTAGGAAGTGTTAAGAAATACAACGTGGAAATTTAGGGCTACACTGACAGTTTTTAGAACAAAGATTTTTTTTTCCTATTTTCTGTTTCAAACAAATATATGATTTTAATCTGTAAATGGAATATCTTTAACCAGCGTTAAGAGTCATTAAGATCACCAATTCCCCCACATAGCATTATTTTTATTAGAATTTATTATTATATACTTTGTACATTAAAAAAATAAATTAATGAGTCAATGATTACACTGTGCCTGCATTCTGTGTCTAGATCAATTTTTCTTCTGCCATAAATCTGTGCTAACGTTATCGTCGGAAACTACTGTCAACGTAAACACCTTAGTTGTATGTGCAATTTCCTTTCGTGAGTCTTTTGCAGTATTTTAACTGAAAAAGAATTCCTTTTTCATCTAACTTCGTCCAAGTTCTGTTAAAAGAATTTGCCAAAAATAAATAAATAAGTCTTCAGCAG
>NW_010196583.1:1061-2874 GCF_000695765.1 Mesitornis unicolor
CAATTCTCTCAACCTAAATTGGCCCTGTCAAAATATGTGATGCTATCATTTAGGATGTCCTTCTCTGCAGGCTTTTTTAGCGAGCGTGAGCTCCAAAAGCTTTCTGAGATGATTATGGCTTGCAAGGAAGCTGTGAACAAGAACCTGGACCCTTGTGGAAATAATAACATAAATGAAAGGGAAACATCAAGACACAAAGAGTAACACTGTTCACTGCAAGTAGAGATGTGGCCTCAAATTTCCTAGTCTTCTGTTTCCCAACCCAACAGTCCTGCACCAGAGTGGGAAGCACTGGAAAGGTGAAATGCCCAGCGCCCAGAGAAGTGCCCTGAGCAGCCGTATGCCTTTTGGATGCAAAGGAGTGCTGGTGGTTGGGCACACTACTAGATTTTTGCTCATGCTTCTCTAGACGTCTATAAAGATGGCATATGGTGAAGAGGAGCCCATTGTAAACACATTGGGATTTACTTACAGCAATTCACATGGCAATTTAATATTTGATAAAGTAATTACCGTCTTCAGAGGATGATCTGGGAATAAAACAGATTTCAAGAAGAAAAGATGAAACATTTAGATTCTTTGAAAAATTAGTTGTGGAATGTAATAGAAGCCAGACCAGGACTTGTCAGAAAATTAAAGACATTTTCTTTAACTCAGGCTCCACTTCTCTGAACCATTAAAGACAGGCACCAGCAAGTGTTTGCCTGCTAAGAAAATTGAAGGAGAGAAGGCAGTAAAACCTGTTCTTATAGCATGTCCTATTTTAAGTCCGTAAGATAAATTTCTCAAAACTTGAAAAACACCAGAGTGAAGGAGTCAAGGTGAGAGTATCAACAGATGATATATAATCTCTGTCAGAATAAAAGGAATATAATCTTGAACATTTTTTTTTAAATCTTTTTTTTTTTCCTAAGAAAAGACACTTTTACTTAGCCTACTTTGGAATTAGATATCAAAAATGGCTGTTACAACTAATTTTTTTTCAGTGACAAGAGATTTTTGCAACAACACAATTGAGGAAAAGAATGCCATATCTGTTCAGAGCTTTTCTGTTAGCATAGTGATAATCAATAACAGTTCTTTCTTGCTGGTAACATGCTTGTGTGGTCTTTCTACTGTCTTAAAATCTAATACCATACATTTAAGAGAAAAAAAAACCAACAATAATATCAAGCAACTAATTCAGATTAAAAATACAGTTACTTACCTGTTGAATGAAGCTAATGGATTACTACAACAAACATTCAGAAATTTTGAAATTAACCACAAATATTTATGAATAACTGCAGAGCAGCCCCTGCATCCTTCCCATGCCTAAATTACAAATTTCAGTAAACAAAATTAGTTTCCTTTTCAGGAATGGAATAAACACGTCTTAGTTTTCCACCCTTCTGAAGTTCAAGACAGCCCACTTCTATCCATTCTTGTCCTGAAAGTAGGGTTAGGTGAGACTATTTGTATTGGGTTTTCTGCGAGGGGTTTTTGGTTGTGTCTTTGGTAACGGGGGAAGGGCTATGGAGATGGCCCTTTAAGAAGCTAACCAAAAAGCTCTCCCTTTTCCTTTGTCAGACCCACGTCTGACCAGGGCCAAGCCAATCAGCGCCCGTGCGAATTCATGGATTTAAGGGGGGTGCAGGGCATTTCCTCTCTCTCTCTGGCACCGGCCCTGACCAGCGCAGCCCCAGGTGCAGGTGGTGCGGCCCTGGCCTTGCCTGGCTGGGCTTGGCTGGCCATGACCACAACTTAAGCTTAAGCCCTGCTGCAGCTTCATCCCGAAAAAAAGAGAGAGACGGGATCTCCATACACATCAGAA
>NW_010196583.1:3078-24876 GCF_000695765.1 Mesitornis unicolor
AATCCGTGACTCTGGGCAGTGTGTGCTGGAGCAGTTCGTGTGTGAGGGAAACTGCAGCTGTGGGCAGACCCAGATTGGACTTCCGAGGACTTTCCCCACTATGGAAGGGGGGGGAGCACGTGGAAGCAGAGAGAGACATTGGGCTGAGTTTTTTCTCCTACTCCTGAGGAGCACATGGCTGAAAACCGACTGCAACTCCCTACTCCCATCCCCCTGCACCTCAAGGCAAAGGGGCAGGGGGAAGGTGAAGAAACCGGGAACAAAAGCTGAGCCCCAGAAGAAGAGAGGGGTGGGAGGAAGGTGTTTTGACTCTAAGATCTGGTTGTATCTCCCATTGTTCTATGCTGATGTTAGTAACAAATTAAAATGTTTTTATTTTTATTCCTTATGATGAGTCTGTCCTTTGCCTGTGACCTTTTTAAGTGGTGAGAAGCCCTCCCAGTCCTTATTTTGACCGGCCATTTTTTGGGGCATCGTGGTGCTCAGTTACGCACTGGGCCTAAACCACTACAGTATTTCACAGCAACAATGAGGGGTGGATTTGCCTAGCTCTAGTAATAAGACCACAAACTTTCTGAAAGGCTACTTCTGGGGAGCTTTTCCATTTATTACATTTTCTCACCATCCTAACATTTTGTCAGACAATTTTGTGGTCCATCTCATGATAGCTCTCAGAAGATAAACTTTTGGACTGTCTTCTTAAAATAAAAATATTTAACTCTGCTGAATATTTGTCCGTGACCAGAAAGTTGGTATTTATCTAGCAGCCATTTAAGTTTAACTCTTTTTTTTTTTCTGACCAGTCCATAAGCACAATACTGGCATAAACAATTTGTTACATGAAGTCAAGGATAATAGAGCCTACAAGAGATATAATTCTGATTTTAGCTATCCAGGACAACAGCTGAACTCTGGAAAAGAAAAACTAAACCTTAAAATCCTGACTGCTTTTGTTGCTGTCCTTCAGCGTGTCTACATACGGTACAAAAGTGCTCCGTGTGCACAGATTTGCAAGTTTGAATATTTTTTTAAATTCATGCTCTTCATACAACATGCCATAATAATGCCTTCCCCCAGTTAATCTCTGTATCTAATTTACTGTTAGCGTGGCCACTTCACTAAATACAGATGTAAAGCATTTGATTCCTTCAGCTAGAAATTGTCTCTTGGCAGCCTAACGCTTCACCTTGCACACTTTTGATTTCAAGTTGCTTTCAGAGTCATGGTTTGCCTTACTTGGTTGAATGCTTCTATCCAAATCAGTCATAATGGTGAAAACCTCACTTTAAACTGGCGTACACAGTTTAAACCACAGTAATCTTAACTGCATTACATTCAAAAACGTGTTTCACAAGTTGAATGGCAACAGCCATCGAGAGAGCAGTCATCTCAATGTCAACTCCCCAGCACTGAAGCGCTGCACAGACACAGCTTATTGTACAGCTGGGACACGTGCAGAAGGCAAGCAGCCCGGGAGCAACTCTACCCGATTAAAACCAATGTTTAAGGCAGAGTAATAAAACAAACACCTTGTGGTTTGTGCCACCAACATACTCTTTGCTTTTTGCTGCCCAGAACATATATTTACTGCAAAGTCACCGTTAACTGCAAAAATAAGTGGTTTTGCAGAACTGAAGGAATAAACACCGAGCCCCTGATCCTTGCTGTGACCAGGCAATGTTCAGTGCAACCCAGGGGGTAAGAAGAACAGAGCTGCATTTGCACACCACCGCTCCTGAATTGCCTGGGTCCGTGCCACTTGGAGGGAGCTGGATGGCTCCTGGTAATAAATACACTCAGCGCTGAAAAGAAACTCTACTCAAGGGCACGGTCTAAACTAAATGGTGTTCATTGAGCTCTGTGAAGTTTAAAGGCAGTCATCACCCAGCTGACCTGTGTTTTAATGCAATATTTTTAAACGTTATGTTTGGTAGGGTCCAATAGGATTTATTCTTTTAACTGTGGATTCATCCAGTTTCATAGAGAATCTAACCTTATACTGTGCTTTATACACTTAAATTCATACTATACTTTGCATTTTCTATTTATTCATTTTCCTGTTTTTGTATTGCTCTAACTGTCCTTGTTTTAAGAATGGTACCAGGTTGTTAATGATGTTAATGCTGCTCCAAAGCTGGTCAGGATTGCCCTGGTGGCACAAAAGCATCTCACCCCTTTCTGCTATATCCCATTCTAGAAGCATTTAGTGCAGAACAGTCAGATCTGCCACATATTGTTAATATTTCTGGATCATGAGTCTGGACATTTCAGCTGGATTTCATACCTTTGCCATGGACTATGTCACTACCAGGCATAATGTGTGCTGAGATTTTCATAGTGAGAACAGTGGCAGACAGATTCGCTCACAGAAAGAGAGAGGAAGTCAAGAAGGGAGAGGTATCTCAGGTAGGAGAACCTGAAATTTTAGTTCAAAAATGACAGGTCTAGTGTGAACTGTTCAGTAGCCTAGCAAAATGACATTATAAAGGCAAGTACCAATCTAAAAAAAACCCCAACCTTCTATGATTACTACTAATAAAAACAGAGAAAAATACCTTAAATTGGGACTGATCACGGAGTGGGCGATACCAGACTTTTTCTAGGCTTCAAATATGCTAGGACCATTCTAGTATGGCCACATTTTTTATTTTCCTACAAATGAAACCCTAAGACATGAAAGAATTGTTAGAAGAGAAGAAATTGTAGTGCTCTAAGTAAAAGGTTTAGAATTCATTTCATTCAGTGCTGGGGATGGTAGCACTGAAGAGAGGATTAATCAAGATGCTTGATAATTGAACAAGTAAGTATGAGAAAGGAACATGAGTGTAAAATACTTCTTGTGCCTTGACAGGTATTACTGAACACGGAAGAGATGCTCTCATTTACAAACAGGGACACTTCAGTCTCTGAATTTGGGCTATACCTGTATACCTACTAAAAAAAAAGTGAGAATGCTGACTAGAAATAAGCCCACAGAAGGACTTATTCTGGAATCTGTTTTCTATAAATATCTGGGCATGTTCAGCAGCCTGAGAAATACCTGCAAGGAAGAAACTTAAGGGAAAATTATATTTTGTCAATGACTCATCTCTAATCTCCAGATTTTGTGCAAGGCATCAGTTTGAAGTTACAACATAGAAAGCTAAAATAATATATTTGGCACTTAGTCTAGATTTTTAACTGTGCAGGTAAGTGTCCATGCAAGAATATTAGACCCTTGCTAGCTTTCAAAGATATTTCATGTTTCTCTTCTAGGGCACAAAAAAGTTTGTGATGTACTAATCTTATGATAGATTCGATGACTTCATTTTGTTTCATCTATTGAGCACAGTACAAACGTGTTGAGAGATCTGGATAGCTGAATGCAACAACCACAAACCTCACTCTGGGCCTAGCCTAATATACATTAGGCTCGTTATTTTTTAGCCTGCTAAGATACAGTCTATTTTGATGGAAGAACAAGATGAGTTACCTAATAAACTACATAAGTAAAATGAAAACTATACTTTTTATACGCTACATCTAATCTGCAAAATGTCTGTAAAACGAAAACCAAGCAAAACTTTGAAGGACAACATGCAGCAATTCTTGAAGTGTTTTAAATTTCATTTAATTTTTATAGGTTATAAAGTAAAATAAATGAAAATGAAATTTGTTTAAAGTATTTTCTAACCTGAAGAGTTCCGATAAAGCTGGTTAATACTATTCATCTGCATTTGTAGAGGCTGGGAAAGTTACTTTTGGGCAACAGTTAGGACATCATTTGCAAAAAAAAGTCGAAAAAACCCCAGTTCCTCTGGGCTCATTTGTTTGAGCACCAAAGGACATCAAATGTCTGCATGTACAAAGGTGGTAACAGGGAGACAGTCTACACCTTCAAGATGGGATCGCATATGAAAATGCATAAAATTTCAAGAGCTTACAGCACCAGGTTTTGCCTCATGAAGATGCCCTGTTAGGATGACCAGAGGGGTGTACGCGTCAGTTGAATTCTGAAACACTGTGGTAGCACCGCGACCCTGAAGAACGTGGCATGAGAGTATCTGTTCTGCATTAGGATTACAGTGAGCTCCACAAATACAGTGGAGATTTATTTTGTAGAATGCTTCAGTTTACATGTAAACACTAATAGCAAACTGCTGGTATTGTAATCTTGTGGTTATGATAAGAATCTAATTATTACTTCCTAGTAATTTAGCAGCTATTTTCTAAAAATACAATAAAAAGGGCAATTTAAACCTTGGATCACATACATATTATTTTTATTTAATTTCATGGTAGGTTTCTTATTTATAAGAAAAAGTCACAAAACAATTATGCCTCATTTAAGAGGTGTTCTCCTGAATGCTTAGCTACTGTGTAACTTCATAATTCTCTACTTGGAAAAGCTTAGCAGTTCAACACAGCTTCACTCAACACCAATGTTTTCCCCATAATTCACTCACAAAGTTGTTTCTAACCTTCTGTTCCAAACTGCGCCATACTCTGATCCATAAATGTGGGATTTGCCATGTTGTAACTTAAGAAACAACTTGTATATGCACACTGTTGGTGGTCCCAGTACAAACCAGGAGGCCACAGCAACTGCAGAGATCCTGACAGTCCTCATCCCTACAGGTCTGTAACAGTCACGGCTGCCTTGCAAGCACCGTCATCCGGCAAACATTAAGATGCCAATGCAGCTGAATACAAATTCAGCAGTTTAGCAGTCACCTTCCCGTTGTATCCCATGCCCCGTTTTCCCCAAATAAGAATTGCAGTCATGGCAGTAACGGGACGGATCACTGTCCTGCCTTGCTGGGATGGAGGATGCACAGGGCAGGACAGAACGGAGCACGCCAGAAGTGCTCGCTGATCAGCTGACAGCCCGAGATCACCTCTGCAGACAAATTCTGGAAAGACAATGAAATCCTGTTGCCAAACACTGAGAAATTACTTACTGATTGGTAAAGTTTACTATAATTATATTAAGAAATAAAACACAGAATCACACAATCACAGAACGTCAGGGACTGGAAGGAACCTCCAAAGCTCATCCAGTCCACTCCCCCTGCCGGAGCAGGAACACCCAGATGAGGTTGCACAGGAAGGCGTCCAGGCGGGGTTTGAATGTCTGCAGAGAAGGAGACTCCACAACCTCTCTGGGCAGCCTGGGCCAGTGCTCTGTCACCCTCACTGAGAAGAAGTTTCTTCTCAAATTGAAGTGGAACCTCCTGTGTTCCAGTTTGTGTCCGTTACCCCTTGTCCTATCATTGTTTGTCACCGAGAAGAGCCTGGCTCCATCCTCATGACACTCACCCTTTAAATATTTATAAACATGAATGAGGTCTCCCCTCAGTCTCCTCTTCTGCAAACTAAAGAGCCCCAGCTCCCTCAGCCGCTCCTCAGAAGGGAGATGCTCCCCTCCCTCCATCATCTTTGTAGCCCTACGCTGGACTCTCTCCAGCAGTTCCTGTCCTTCTTGAACTGAGGGGAACATGATCGCAGAAATCCTGCTGCCTCGCAATTCTAACGTTGTTGTGGATACAGCATGGTTGCTTAGATTCAGATTTCACTGGTACGGATTTCAGATCCCAATTAAATTCTGCACAGGGATTTTCAGCCTGAGCTTAACTATGGGCTGCCACTATGTAATTCTTGCCCTCCTGAAGAAACATGAGAACGTGGCCTACCGCAAAGAACTGCTCTGATCTACATCTTCATATAAATTTATGCCAAAATTTTATATCCCAGTCTCCCCTGTAAACCAAAACTTTGGCTTAAAAAGTAATTTTAGACCTCTCAATAGTTTACTTAGACCATTACGTCTTTACTACAGTATAAAAGAAAGGTTGCTGCATTTACAGCCGGCGCAATGAGAGTCCTGAAGTGCAGAAGACGACTGCTGCTAAGCTGTGGGAAGGCACGGAAATAACACCAGCGACCTGCTATGAGAGGAAGGACAAACACGCGGCCACTCTTGTGTCGGATGCAAAACCTTTAATAGTTTAATTTGTCACATAAGTGAAATGGATCATTTGATTGTACCCCAGTGACACTGAAATTTTGCCTGTCATGAGGAGTTTTCACAGGGAAGAGCGATCTTTGTGGGGAAAGGTACTCACTCGCTCTGCTTTCTCGCTAAGGGAGATCTTACGATGTTTGACGTGCCAGTTACAATTTAAAGGACTCCTGACAACATCATCTGAGAAATTACACATTTGCGTTGGTCTTTTTTAGAAGTCAGGTTCTTAAAGTGTGACCCCTTGATTCGAACCATAGGCTGACGAGAAGTGAATACAGTGTCAGCTGGTGGGGCAGAAATTTTTAATGTCAAGAATCGGAGAATCTCTGAAAGCTCCATAGCCCATAGTCACAGCTGTGTAATATGAGTGGGGAGCTTAAGTCATTTGGGAGGAAAAGTTTATTTTCTGCCTACACAGAGCTCTGACCGCCAACCAATATATAACATGTATTTATTCTTTCTTCATTTCAAGGTGGGCAACAATATTTCCTTGCACATTATGTGAACATATTACTAAGGTTTTGAGGTGCCTAGCTCACTTAGACTGCTTGAAAACAAAATCAGAGACTGGTACCTGAAGATGTATAAGATCCCTTTAAGACTTGTACAGATCATTGGATATCATAAAATACTCTTCTCTTATATTCCTGAATATCTTGTCAATACACCATCATTTTAAAATAAATTTATTCACTGGTAATTAATATTTCTACAGTTGTTTTTTAAGATTTCTGTTGTGATTGTTTACCGCATTTCCCGTAATAAAGTCTTTTGTGAATTCTGTTCGTTTTTGTGAAGGTCTTGTGATCCAATCTCCAGCCTATTTAAAAGAAAATGCTTTGTGTGCCATTTTGTACTCGTGGTCGTTTGGAGTTCTATTTCAGCTTCATTAATATTGATGCAACTTGTCTCTCCACTCATTCGCAGCAGATTCTTTGAAATTAATCTTCAGCATTCGCTGTGATTTGTTTCTGTTTCGTGCTTCATCCCCGAGTCCAGCTCTTCTCTAGTTAATTTTGTTTTCTTTATTTTTATCCACTTGCTATGACTGCTCTGCTACTTGTGCCACTGTGGTGTGTCAGTCCTTTATGGGATCCCTGTTTCGTCTCTGCCTTTCACTGTGATTTTCCGTCATTATGGGCCTCTTGAATAAAAATGTAGCCCTTGTTTCTGACAAAGTCCATGTTCCTTTTCTTTTCTTTCTGTGTGATTTTCCATCATTACAGTTCTTAAATTTCTTGAATAATGATATATACTATGAACAAATGGATGGAGCAGTAATGGCTTCATCAGTGTTTTCTAAAATATATCTGCAGCTTTTAGAGCACACAGTGCTACAGCAGAGTCTGTGCCATGTTTGTGAAAGCATGATTTTTAAAGTGTATTTTGTAGCCTATTGATGACTATGCCACTCTGCATTAATAATTCACCTTCTTTCTAACATTATCTACTTCTCAGGACAGCGGTTCCAAAATGATATTGAAGTTGAGGAATAAGTATTAGCACTGTGCATCTTTAAATAAAATGGTGAGAAGATAATCACGTTTTGATGTTTACAGCAATACCAGTGTGTTATGGAAATAACAGGATTCTCGTTAGGCCTTTAACATGCAGGATGTATTAATAGATTTCAGAATCCTTATTAAAATAACTCAAGGTTCTAACTCGAAGCAGTGTATCATAATAAACAGGTAATCAGAATAAATGCTTTAAAAATCTTTCTGCAAAAATGCGATAAATGGAAAGTTGTACTTCAGTGCTCGTTAGTTACATCTGAGTTATGCCAAATACACGACAGAAACCAAAAGTGTGAAAAACATTTAAAGTCTCAATGAGTAATGTCGGCTCACTGATTTGAACAATGGAAATCTTTAACATCCCGTAATGTAAACTGGGGTGAAAATAGGGATCAAAATATGATAAAATATTTCTTACTTTATTTGATAGTAATTACACAGTGACTTCATCCACAAAGTCCCGTAGTGATTGTAAAGGGGGAAAAAATGTTAATTACAAAACAGTAACCAAATATGTTAATGACATTAGCATTTAGCATTACTTTTTTTTTTAAATGTCCTCTGTTAAATGATTTCTATTAGTGTTTCATTTTAGATGTCAGATGGAAAGCCCAGAGGTCTTAAAGATCTGGAGTGACTTGCAGAAATAAACCATTGTTTCCAAAAGCATTCGTAATGGTATTTACAATTCGCTACAGCCTTTCCCACCAAAATAAATGGATCTCTTGGTTTTAATTAGGGAAAAACTGGTTCCTATGTGCCCTGTTCTCCTCCATTTGAATTACAAGTCTCCAAATTCCTTGAAGTTCTGTAAGGGGGTGGCTCTGGTCCCGGCAGGGCAGCTGGTGGCCCCGAGCAGGAGAGCCACCAACAGAGCTCCAGGTGCTCAGCAGGAGCAGCAGCCCCACAGCACCTGAGCAAGAGCAGCAAAGCAGGTTTGGTAACAGTAACCGGGGTCAGCCAAAAGTCCAGTAATCACCAGAAAAGCCCATAGTGACCAAACAGGTCTGTGGTCAAGCCAGGTAGCCAAGAAAAATTAAGTTGGTGATTGAGACCTTCACAAAAGGTCACACAACTAGAGGCAGGCACACCTACAACCTCACACCTGAGTGTAAACGCAGTTTAGCCCGAAACATACAGCTGAGAATGCTTATATATCCCATTCAGTTTATAACCCAAAGAGTCAGTGACTGTTTAATAATGTTTGTATTAATGACTTCTTCTTACTACATTCCCTTACAATGTGAGCTTGGTGCCTCAATCACAGCTGTTGAGCTGCGCTGCTGGTTCGGTGAAAAGCCCTGGAAGATTGCTAATTTATGATATGCATCTGCCAAATGATGATCCCACTCCAATTTTCTTCCCTCGCAGCATTTTGTAGGTTGGATGCATAGGTAGGTGGCCAAGTTTGAATAGCTGTGTTACGTTAGTTCAGTAATGGAAGTGCCATTTTTGGCTGATGCTAAAGTGTAACTGGTGTGTGGCCTGACAGACACATCTGAAACATTTACAGCCTCCGGAAAAGAAATCTGCACAGCCACTCACAGGGTTGCATCCAACCATTCCAACAAGGAGACAGAGATTGTTTTGCAGCACAAAGTGGAAGAAGACTTAATAGAATCAGTCACAGTTTTAGTGGTACCTCCGTTTCAATACCCAATTTCTGTCACTTTGTACCCAATTTTCCTAAGTAGATGGTTGAGAGCAATATTACTATTTTTTATCTGCAAGATAAGGGTATTTCTCTTTCCATTTTAGCTGGGATAAATTATGAAGTCTCTCCTCAAATGCAAGTTTCAGTCCATCATTGAATAATAACTTGAATGACTGCCCCTCTTTTCTTAACCCTTAGATTGGAAACATACTTGAACAGTCTGAATCTGCAAGTTTCAGTCCTAATCATTCTTTGTCTCAGAGAAGTACTGGCAAAACTAGTGTTTGACCACTACCAATCCCAATACATATTTCAGCCAAAAAGTTACGAAAGGTTTCAAATGTATCTAAGCTGTTCTCGCAAACTCAGCAGTCACAGGGATGAAACTTCATGATCTAGGTCTTGACTTCGTTATGCAGAGAACCAATCAAAGCCATGTCTTGTTTTTGAAGCAAAATGGTAACTAAAATACACTGAAGAGAAAAAGGCACACAGTATTTTAACAGTTGCAGTTTAAAATGAAGAAAATAAGTGATTCAGAATCTTGCCTCAATAGCCGCTCTGCTTTAGAACAAAAACAGGAGCTCACGCGTTCATTGCATGTTTCACTCTATTAAACTGGACATCCAGATGACTTCACAGGTGAGCCTTACATAAAGTTAACCGCTTCCACAACAATTATCCATGATGCTTTTCAGCTTGGCTAATGCTTTTTGCATGATCTCAGCAGTAACAGGCTACTTTTCAAGGCATTCAAAAATCAGGAAAGATTTCAAGTCACTGAAAGTCCATCCCAATACAAATCTCAATGCACTTACCACCTCACAACACCTCTTGTAGGAAACTGGTGATATTCTGCCTAAATCTTCTGCATATTTTAAAACTGTTAGCGTGTGGCAACACAGGAAATCTCCTATCAGCTCACTCTTAATCTTATGGGTCATATATTCAAGGGAATTAGCAGCAGCAGCACCATTTGCAAACTCACTTATCTGCAAAGCAGAACAAGAACTCCTCTCAGTTCAGGCCAAAGGTGATCTCGAGTTTCTCCTGTTATTTCTTCTGTAATTTCTGGGGGATATTTTGTTCAGCACTTGGTGTATCACTGGAATTAGATGAGACTGAAATACCATTTGCCTCAGGATTCTTTTGAGCTGAAGATTCCCACTTCTCTGGAGAGGTGTACTATCAAACACAAAGTACCTAAGAACAGCATTCATTCAGGAAAGAGATGATGGTCACTAGTGCAGACATTCATCTCACTGCCGTGATAAGATGACCTCCACAGCACCGAAGCTATGTCTGCTGCCAGATCATCAGCTGTACCAGCCACAGAAATATCTTTACTAGACAGATTTGGTAAACCATGTGGTAAAGAACACACATTATTTGTATTGATCATGTACAAACGCCAGTCAGTACCTGAAAGCGCGAATCACAGAGCAGTCGCGATGCAGTGCCCACTTCTCAAAGCCAGGAGACGAATAAGGCAATCAAAAACCTGGCCTGGCCTGACTTGGCCTCTTATCCAGCCTTGCTACACTTAGCACTTGCTTGAATGCCTTCTGCCCAGCTGAGAAACATCAAGCTGCTTTAGAAACACAAGCAAGGGCTTTTGGGAAACAGCCAAGGCTTAAGGACTCTTTGGTGCACTGAGAAAAAGAAAATCTAGAAAGCTCCTCTTATGTTTCAGGAAACTGCAATATGAGTTAAAACCATTAATTGCACAATTGCAGATGATGTTCTGTGGATGAACTTATTTTCTCAGCCACTTTTCACAGGTTCCTTTAGAAATAATCTAAGGTCCCAGCAGTGTGTGGATCACCAAAACTGCCTGGGAGATGCTAAGTCGAAGAGCATGCGGTGAGCAAAAGTAATCATTACGTTTACAAAACAAATATTTTCTGGATTGTTTGGGTTTTTTTCTTACTTCAGAGGTCAATTTCAGATCAATATTATCCAGTACACAACATAATATTATAAGTTATGCGCTGAAATTGTTTAGAAAATAGTTTCAAAAGTAGTTTTACTTTTATTTTTCCAACTTAAGGTCAAATATATGTGCATGCACTCAATGCTCAACCGTCACAGAATTAAAAAATCCCCCAAAGTTATAACTTTGACTTGAGAATAGTAAGAATAGCAGCTACAAGTGGGATGCAGAAGCTGCAGGACACAGAAGCCACTCCCTTAACATTTAAGCAAGGGTGTAGCTCAAACCAGGAGATTTATAGTAATCTATTAGACACACTTTTCCTGAAAGTGTGAGTTCCTCTATTAGCTGCTCAATGGGGGACTCCATTTACCCTGCAAGCTTCCTGAAGTGGTCCAAGGCATGCAGAATGTTTAAATTTGGGGACCACCATGAACAGCAGTGTCTCCAGAGTACAAAACATGACCTCTTTTTTTAACTGCTCGCAAGGCGTGTCCAAAGTGACGGGGATGCAAACAGTTTAACTTGAACTCACCCAGTGCCAGCTCTGCAAATCGCACGCCGTAAGGATTGTGTTGTGAAGCTTCATCGGTGAAGTCAACAACCCATCGGGTGAAAAACCAACGCTCCAGTATCTCAGAGACCAGCCTTCTCAAAAAGAAATTATAACAACAAGGAGGCCACCACAGGCTTTGATTAGTCCTCCTGTACCTGACAAAGAGCTCACCAGCAAAAAGCTTTTCGTCAGCAACTGCAGTACTGCAGTTTTATATTCTTGTCAATCCTGGAGACTGTAAGAGTTAAGCATTTTCAAAACACTTGATGTCTTTAAGGTCTTTCTCTCTTTTTCAGTCTGTACCTTTCAGCATTATTGACTGGAGAAACACCAGCCTACATAATTCTGAAGTGTCAGATTTTGATAGATTGTGAGCTGCAGTGGGTATGTGCATCTGCAGACTGGGAACTCACCCAGGGAAAGCACCTGGGGAAAAAAAATAACAAACTCTGGATTTAAAATCTCCTAAATATCATTTCTTGTGGGTGCTCACGAAAATGTGTTTGTGCTTAAGAAGCTTGAGAGACCTTCTTTGGTTTAGCTGAGATTAAAGATGGTAATCTAAAGTCTCAAATCCCTGAATCACACAAAATTTGTCACATTCCTGCTTATAAAAATGTTCTATTAAAGCCTTCATTATATTACCTCTGTGATGGGGGGGTGAACACTAAAAAAGAAGTTCAGTAATTGATTTGGAAGTTAGATTCCAGTAATTAGATAATAATTTGGTTAGGTATCAAGACATTCAATCATAAGGCTTTTATTTCTTATTTACATCTTGTGTTCACAACATCTAGCTTCAACCCTTCTGAAGGAGATTAAAATGAGACTATTTTTAATTTCGATACCAACAACTGCAAAAACAATCCTTGAGATTTAGCAGTACCAATCCAGGAATGCTTACAATTAAACACTTTGCAAATGTGGGCTAGGTATAATTAGTGCAGCTCGCTGAATAGCTCTTGCCTTCGCATTTTTGAGTGTCATGGCTAGGTTGACCTGAAGACAGAATCGCTTTGGTGTCAATGTCCATCTCAGAGAGCAGTGCGCTGCTGGAAGCACATGCATATTGTAGCCACTACCCATGGCTAATAGAGAGCTGCATCTGGAAGGATTTTCTTCAAACTGATAGCTCCAATGTGAAACTGCTCACAAATGCAGGTTACGGGTCTTTTCCATTGTACATATCTCTGTGGCTGCATGCTACTTCCAGCCATTATAAATGAAAAAACCAAAAAAACCACAAAAACCTGTTGAAATAAATACAAATTACAGGTGCACCTCATCTTCTGACTGTGTTAGGGGTGGACAGTTGCAGCATTGCATTAGCATGTTAAATGGCAACTCACACGTTCACAGTGTTAATGTATTCACACCAAACAGCTAATTAGTTGGCATTTTGCTTCCATCATGGAAAAATTTAGTTTTTAAAAAATGGTTCTGGCTTCTCCCCCCTCCTCCGGCTTTGGCTTGTCCCAGAATAGAAATTAAAGTTACAAATCTTTTTCTGTTTCGGAATTTTAAAAATATATATGCAAGTGAGGAACAGAGACATGATGCCAGAGCTGGGTAGGTCTTTTCTCTTTTCGTTTAATAAAACACATACTTGTATGCCAACATCAGATCTCATCCTAGAGCTAATATATAATTACTATGAGATTAGGTGTGATCCTAATCTAGTAATTATTAGGGCATAAATGAGGTGGGATTTTTAAATGAACCCTCCAGTGTAGGCCAGTTCAGTACCTCTTAACATCAGTTCAAGTCCTTTCATTTGTAAGACTCCAAGTACAGTAGTATTTTACTTCCTTGGACACAGCAAAACTTCTTTTGGTAGAGTAAATCATCTTTTATCAGTAAAGCTTCAACATTTGAGAAGGTTGTGGAATTATACAGGAATTTAACTACAGTCAAAAGTTCTGAGGCCCTATGACTGATTTCAGTGTGAGCATTCCTCTTCAGGACGGTTATACACAACTAGTTTTCCTGAGTTTCCTGAGTATTATTCATATATTACTGTATTAAGAAATTTGGCAGATATCCCCAAACTATCCTCTGCTAGGAAGTCAATGTTAACCAAATCCAGGGTTCTGCAGTCTCGTACACAATGTGGACATCTGAAGGACAAAGCAGTGGTAACCACAACTCCCTGCACTGCTGAAGGAGCATCCTTTCCAACCACAAAGTTAGAGAAGTTTTGGCACAAGTAGAGACAGCAGTTTAATATATTCCTAAAGAATAGTTTAATTGGCTTTGTATAACTGTTTCCCTCCTGCTCAGATATTGGTATGCCCCCATTCCCATTCTCCTAACCATGTGGGACACATCCTCTTCCGCCACATGTTAGATCTCATACTTTATATTATTTAAATACCATGGCACTGTGTGTTATTAATCAAAACCGAAATATTTTGGAGCTGTTTGTTATACAATTTTCTAGCATCAAAACCTTACGAAGTCACAATCTGAGACGCTCAGCTGCCTTGAAGCTCTCTTCAGAGAACACTTCAAAGAGGAAGCCTTTTGTAGAGGTCACTTAACTATGTTCAACTCTGTAACTGCAATGAAACATTTTTTGTTTTAAAACTTAGAAAGAAAAAATGTTATGTAATTGTTTGAAATTGTTGGGCTATTTAAAAAGTCATGTTAAAATATTTAAGTTCCATGATGAGACTTGTCTTATAACTTTTGACATGCATAAGCTGTAAAGCATGCCTATTATTAATTTCAGAAATAGTTTTGGATACCTACACTGAATTAAACTGTCATAGTTGATGCAATTATTAAGCAAGATTATAGCCCATGCTCAGAAGTTCAAATACTGCACGTTTCAAAAGTCCCCTTCATAGTTATGAGTCCTAGAGCAACCCTCAATGACTGGTCACACTGGAGCAGGGTATGAAAGCTCTTTTTGTTTAAGGCTTGTCTTCTCAATCCTAGTTACAGCAGAGTGGTGTGAATGCAAGAGATTCCAGTTGTTAATACATTAATACATCTCATTAATATTTTTCACATGTGCATACAACAGATACGGAGCATAAAAAAGGAGATTGTAGTGCTTGCCACTTGATTTCAAAACTGTGAATTTGTTGCCTGTATGAAACACTCTCAGACTGAGTCACCTCGCTGCAGCAAATAAACCCCAGTGGACAGTCATGTGGATGAACATTCTTAACATTATCAATCAAATTGCAGGCGCCTGTAGTACCACTTTCACCTTTTCATATCAAGTGATGTGTGATCAAGGAGCGTCAGATCAACGCCGACACGGCTCTGGTGCTAAGCCACATTGACGCTCCAGCAGGCAGCCTAGTGCTGGATCTGCTGCATTCTTGAAAGTGGAACGAGCACTCTTAAAAGCAGAAATACATCAATGTGAGCACGCTTTTAAATACACTGAAATGTGGGGGAAATTAATTTACTTTCAGAAATATTTTCAGCTACATATTAGGGAAAAATGCTGAACCACACAGGAAAAAAATTGCCATCTATTCAGAATTTTAACTAGAGAGACAGGATTTGTGATACTGTGTTCAACACTGCTGTTTCCAGGTTTACTGAAATGTTTGATACCTGCACACACTAAGCAGAAGATTCGACCTTATGGAAATAGTCTCATTGAAGCCTTATGACCAGATAGCCACTTCATTTTACAATGTTGTTTACACTTGTACAAATCTGGAATTAATTTTAAATACTCTTGCCAATGCATATTTATGGAAAAGAGTACAGAACTTGAAGTATATTGTTTAGCAATAGTTCTTACTTCAAAAGATTTTAAAATATTCTTTTTAGCTAGTACGAAGAAAACATGGGCACACATGCATACACATGATGGGATGTACACACTTGCTTACCCCCCTAGAAAAGTAGCCCGCCAATATTGGCTGGCTAGCTACTAGTCATTGTGATCCAGTTAAGCAACATAGAAATAACACATAGCTCAATTTTCTCCTCCTCTGAGACATGTTTGATAACAACATTGAAGTCATTCATGGAACCTTTTCTTATTCTGTGTTAAAAGCTTAAAAAAAAAAAATCAACTTATACTAGAACATGGGTCTAGCTGTTTATAAAATTATAAAAGGCTGATTATAAAATAAGCCATGCAAAAATAAATAGTTTTGTCCCTGTTTCCAGAAACCAGATGGCATTAGCAGACAAATTATTAAATATAAGAATCTAGAGATGTTTGCCACTGTTAAATGTGTGGAGGGCCTGGAAAAGTGATTATTTCTTAGTCATGCAAATTACTTGAATCCAAAATAAAATTGCCAGTGTTTGTGGGGCAGCATCAGTGTTTAAAGTAGATTCCTTTTCTGTTGCTTTTTCCAGTTGTTTTCATAGTAACTTTTGTTTGATTGTGATAAACCACACTCACCTGTAGCATTTACCTCAAGACTTAAGCAAAATATGTACTGCAGAACTGGAGAAAAAATACTGGCCTCCTAACGGATTTGTGCCTCCTTTCTTCCTCCTCCTCCTCTTTTTTTGGGGGCTGTTGTTATATACATGTCTCCAAGGTCTGTCTCTTGCTATTGGGTGCACTATCGTTACGTTAAAGGAGAATCCTCACAGGTTGGTCTGATCTTGTTTTTCAGGCGTGGGGCAAATTCTGCTGACAGGTATCAAGTGCCTTGGCTTCTGGCAAATGATCAGTTCTGAATCTCATCCTAACCAATATTTGCTCTTTAGGGATGGAAAAAAAACCCACAACATCTTTTATAAAGCTCAAATTGGCCTTATCGAACAAAACATCTGCTAGATTTGTGAGTGACTTGTGACAGCAGGAGACATCAGCACTGGCCTCCCCAGCAGAAGTCACTGCTGTTAATGGAAGCTATTATGGAAGAATTCTGGCAAGAATTTATTTTTTTTTTCCCAAACAGTTAAGAAAAATTAAAAGAAAAATATGTTATGTTGTTATGGTAACAGCTGTTTGAAAAATACTGTAACAAAAGGCAAACGAATATCAAACTACCGAGCTGCTAGTTTGACTATTTGGTTTTCTTCTTAAGCAGTTTATTTACAACGATCACCTCCCTCTTCCTTACGCAGCCACAAGTGTGAGAGTGCATGCTCAGGTGAGACACGTCTGCAAACAGTTTGTGTTCGCAGAATTTCAGCCTTGGAGCTGCGAAACTCCAGAAACTGCAGATTTTTACACATCACCAGAACATCCAGTGTTACATGGGCTGAGTCCCTCCCTCACATGGCAACAAAACCACGTTTTGTAGCATTTCCAGTCTGCACTTCTGACACAAAGAGGTGTTCCTGCACCCTGTTTCCCCACGGGATGTGGCTGGTCTCTTTGTGGTACCACAGCTACTCCCTGGAGAAGCACAGTGTCAAGTTCTGCAGTCTGGGAATCAGCACTTCCCAACTGCTGGGAGAACAGCCTTCCTAAAGGGTCTCAGGAGCTAAAGCAGAAGGCAGCAACGTACCTTTCCAGAGCCTACAATTGCATTGTGCACTGCACAATTTTTCAGAAAATTTTCTCTGAATGAGCACAAGTTTCCCACGTGCTAACTTCAACATTTTACTCTGAAGAGGAGCACGTAGTCCTCGCTCAGGTAAAGCTGCTGCTCAAGTTGGTGAAATAACAGCTCGAGTAACGTCTGAAAGGTCTGGCTGCCTGATTTCACCTGCTGTTGTAAGAAGCCCAGTGATGATATGAAAGAGCTGGAGGACACTGCCACCTCTTCCTCTTATGCCTGTGCCTTCAGCCGTCGTGTTTATTACAAAAAAACCCCAGAGAAACAGCACACATTTTTGTGGTACTCATCTCAGGCTGAACAAACCTACAAGCTTTGCTAAATTTCTTCCAAACTGCATAATGAAAGATCAGGTTACGTCCTCTAAGTACCATGAAGGAATCGTGACCATCCCATTTCTTAATTCGGAGATAAGATTTCAGAAATGTGTTTTGTTTCACTGCTTTCAATCCCTCTGAGGTGTTTAAGGGCCTGCATTTACAAAGAGTCCCATCTTAATGAGAGTAATTAAGATGGTTTGTCTAATAGGATTACAAAAGGGGGGATGATACAGATGTTGGCTTCTAGTTGTTTTGCTGCAACTGAGAATTTTGTAGTCGTGTTTTTTTCTAAATGGACAAATGTTAGTGTCAACACTGAAAATCAGTCGTGTTCATGTGCAAAAAAGCCACGAGAAATATTAGGTAGCAAAAATCCACAACATCTTATTGTGCATCACTTTGCAAAAGAGAAAGTGAGCTCTCTGTCCTCTGCAACCATCCAAATTCAGCAACAATGTGCTACGTAGGTCCCGCTGACACTCATGTACACATGGGACCAGGTTTGGAAACCGAATGCAAATGGTGGTATTTTCTAACCCACCCAAAAATCCCTTGAGCATTTCAGACATTCCAGTTAAAGTGATCCTTTAATGTGGGACCTACTTACCACATTTGTTTTACATTAGGAAATGCTGTATAGGTTGTTTACATTTGGAGAAGCCAGTGCAGAGAGATTTCTGTAAGTGTTCTGAAAGAAAGATTGCACCGTTACGGTAACAAGGACAATTATGGACAGACACAGGTAATAGCTGTTTAGAAAATGTTAGGAGCATTATTGTGGACAATAGACATTCTGTTCTTAGCGTTGCCCTTGCCGGAGTTTCATTTTCCATTGGTGTTGTCTGCCTAGATTGCTTGAGACAGCTGTAGCCTTCTCATTTACATTAAGGTAACAAAAAGTTGACTGCTGGGTTGTCCCAGATGGAGTTCATCTGTACAAAGGTCTGAAACTGTGAGGGAATACCTAAAATGTCAGGCTTGTCCAGTATCTAGTGCTGCTGCAAATTATCACCTCTTCCAGGTCAGAAAGGCCAAAATAATTTCCAGCTCTATTTTTCTAAAAGCCAATTTCATTTAATCTGTCCTTTACAAATGGTAAATTTAATGAGAACTTCAGGAATAATTCAAACTAAAATTAAGAAAAAAACCTTGATATATACGTATTCAATTGAAATGTATTTCAGTAAGCAACAACCTGGCCACTATTGAAATAGTTCTCAAGTACTATTGAAATAATAGGTACGTTCACAAGGGAAACCTGCTTTCTTTTAAAGTGACTGTATGCATTATTTCAGCTTCTTCTGATAATAGCACATTTAATACCAAGGCCAAGATGCAATCAATCTTTTTTTGTTGGAAGAAGGTGTTATATTGTACCCGTATACTTACATTCACCTGGTAGTTTCAATCCGCTAAGCAGCCTGAAGTTCAGCGGGGTGGCTGCTCCCTTGGCCTTGCCAGGTTTCCTCTTGCCTGCTTTTCGGGGCCAGGGGGAGTGAAGGAGGTGAGAGCAGGACTGGGGAAAAGGAAGAGGTCTGGCTCTAAAGAGACACTGAATTAGATGGGAGTGAACAGCTGACGTCCTTAGTAATTACACACACATTGAACTCCTTACAGTTGACTTAAGTTACTTGGAACTGCATTGGTGTGGCCCTCCATATTGATTGAACGCAGCATCTATTTACCTCAGCAATAAATGTGGAGATTAGTAAAAGTTCACTTGATCACAATAAGAAGACTGATAATTAAAGGGCAATGCAACCCAGATGGAATGTAAGTGCCTGAAGCAGAAGGTTAGGAAGCAGAGGCTGCTTTTGTACAAGGGAGAATACACACGCGTAGTTTAAGGCTTGCAGAAAGCCCTTCAAGTAGATGCTTTTTGTCGAGATACTTAAAGTACAGGAAGGCCAGAACCTGTCCTGAGAAGGCTGGCCCAGCAATTCTCCTGGGCAAAGTGACAAATACAAAGCTCTGGAAAAGGAAAAAGACTTTAAAGTACAATGTAACTAAATGGACAATCTCTACAAAACCCTTGAAAGAGACTTCCACATCTTTTATTCTTCTTTCACATCTCCTCTATGAGAAAGAACAAGTTTAAGGCAAGCAGGACACACTGCTGATTCTATGAGTTAAGCTCTTGATGGTGTAGGCTCTCTTAAGAAAGGTAAGAACTGGATTTAGTATGTGACAGACTCAATAAAAACACTCCTTGTCCCACTATGGGATCACCTAGAGGGAAGGGGAGGACAGCTCTTACTCCTATGGCAGCAATCATTCGATTTACATGGTAGACATTGCATTTTACTAATCCCTTTTTATCAAGAAAACAAGCAGCTGATAACTAGAGAAGTAAGTGAATAGTCTCAATCCCATATGGACAACTTGGAAAATCAGATGCTGAAGTGGCCGTGTCTGTGCTCTGTAACAAAAGCGCTGTATCTCTTCATAGGACTTGACACCCATCCCTTCTTTCTTTCCTTTGTACCAGTACTGCTGCGCTGCGTGCTTACCCCTTCACAGAAAACGACATGACAAAGTGGTGACTTTTGACAAGCATTGCAGTGATTTCCAGAGACCAGAATTTAGAAGACAGCAGACCAGATTGTTACTGAAGCACAAATGGTAATAGGGATCTTAAATGAATTACATTCTCCCTCATATGATATCTCAAAATAAATTTCCAGTTGAACTAAGACTTATAAATGTTCTGGGTTGTTTTTTTCCTAACACTGGCACCAGTTACACTGGTCTCATCAAAGTCTCATTTTAAGGAACGGCTTCGATCACGTGTGGTTTTTCTTCCTCATGGTTTAAATTCAGAACATGTCAAACTGTTTAACTCCAAGCCAAAGATTCATTCGGTCACTTTGTAGCTATAGAGAAGACAGTCATTTTGCAGTGCTAAGTAGCAAGGTGAATAAGGTTAGCAAAAAGGTAAGGAAAATGGGAGAAACAGAGGCCACCCATTGAATTATTGGCAAAGCATGGTCCTGCTCCTTCTGACCTGAATCTCTGTACCCCTAACAAATTGTTGACAAGTGTGAAGCCACCAGCCACTCCCAGCCTCTCACTTTGGGGCTGCCAGGAGCTGGGAGGAATTTCCCAGGCGTGAGAAGTTCCTTGGGTCTTCTGAAAGGTGACAAACACAGATAGACCCAGGGGCTACAGGGCAGCTGCTCTGGCTTTGATGGCAGCTGATATTTTGTAATTTCTTCGTCGTAGAATGGTTGTAATAATTATCCGTGGTGAAGACGGCTGCGTGTGCCTCCATCACCTGGCACGTCCAGCCCGCTCGCCCCTCCGTAGCTGCCTTGGAGCTTCCAGGGCTCACGGTTTGGTGTCTCCGATGTCACTACAAGGCTACAAATAGCTGCCCAAACGCTTTGTTAAACACACATGTAAGCCACTGCTTTCCTGCTTGTGTTGCATATGCACAGCAGATTAGGGGCTTGTTTAGGAAGCAGTCAGGAATCTCTTTGTTTCCTTCTTTCAGGACAAGGTGAATTAATCCGTTTGGAAACCAGCAAATCCACCTCTCCACTCCTCCCCCTCACATGCCTGAATTCTCCCAGCCTACATCTCTTGACAATAAAGACAGATAAAGCTCGGATACCCTTCCAGACGAAGGAAGGAATCGAGCCTGTTTCTTTGCGTGTAAGTTTTCTAAATAAATCGCTTTTGTTGTTTAAAGCTGTGATGAATGGAGACACAGGGCCAGGTTGGTGGCTGGAACAGTACAATGGATGTAAGGAGTTTTTTTTCTTTGCCATATAAATCATTCACATTGTTTAAGGTACATTGATCAATCTAATGGCTTGTAATAGGCTCCTAATTGCCACTAGGAAAGTACTGCAAGCTTGCATTTGAACGTGAAATGGTTCATGATCTGAGCTGAAATTCACCTTAAGCCTGAGCTGCAGTAATTACAGAACACAGAAGAAGCACAATGAACGGTTCCCCGTCTTTCCTCACTCTAATCCCAGGACAGGGGGAGGAGGGAGAGGAGAACATACGACCGGGGGGGTCCAGCGTATTTTCCTCTTCCAAACCAGCAATTCATTAGCGGGCGAAACCCGCAGGAGGATTTATCGGTCATTGTGGACCGCAGAGAACTTTGCGGTGTCAATCATCCTGCCTGCTCCGCTCCCACATATCTCTATCTGCGGATAGACAGCCTGCTCAATCACAGCCAACCTTCTGAGTCATGCCTGCCTAAAAATGTTATTAAAAGAAAAAAAAAAAGAAGAAGCTAGGACGGTCTCAGAAGCCGGATTTCCAGGAGAAATGTGGGGACGGGACTCTCCTGTTCAGAATGCTCT
>NW_010196584.1:0-1994 GCF_000695765.1 Mesitornis unicolor
TGACGCCCCCAGACGCCAGCCTGGCCCCCCACGCTGACCCACTCCCCCGTGCTGATGCCAGGACGGGCGCAACGCCGGCCGGCGATGGAGGTGGGGCGACCGCACCGCGAAGTGGGAGCGACGCGCCCCCGAAGAAGAGGGACAAAGCGCGGGCGAAGGACCAGGGCTCCTGTGCCCCGGGGCACCCCATGGGGCTGGCCAGAGGAGTAGGGCCAGGCTTCAAAGCAAGGACCATGACCCCAGGGCCTCGGGGCTGGCCAGAGAAGTGGGGCTGTGCCCTTGGAGAAGGACGGAGGTTCTTGAATCCTGGGATGCTCCCCTGGACCAGCTGAAGAGGCATGCTGTGACCCCAGGCAGCAGATTGGGGCCCTGAGGCCCTGGAGGGCTTCTGGAGGCTGGCCACAGCCACCTCACTCCACGGCAGCACCTTGGGGCTCTGGGTTCCCCATATTCATAGCAGAGGCCATGGGGAGCCCAAGGGTGCGTGGTGGAGGTTTTGGGGTGTATATCCTGAGTCCCCAGAGCTGTGTACGGAGGGCAGCTGGGCTGCCACTGCCTCTTAGTAAATGGCTTTTATTTTTGTACGGATGGCCGCATGGCCTGTTGTATGTGTGTTGCGTCTCCTCGGGTTCCCCCTTGCACACACACCTCTTCGTGCCCAGTGCCTGTGAACCCCCTGCTTCTGTCAGGTCCCCCCTCTTGCCCTCCTGCTAGCCCCTCCCCATGGCTCTGCTGCCTGCCCAGGGATGTGGGATGCAGGATTCGGGACCTGGCCTCCAGGGCAGGCCTGGGGTGAACACTACACCTTGTCTGAGCAATAAAAAGATTCTGTCCCAGAGATGGATGCCTCTCTTCATGGGCCTGGGGGCTGGGATTTGGCTCTACTCAAAGCTGGGGAGGAATGGGGGCAATGCTGCCTAGACGAGGACACTCAGGGATTAGATGGGGGAGATGGGAGAGGGCCTGGGAGCTTGAGACTGGGACTGTGCAGGGCCAGGAGCAGGACCCGAGATGAAGTGCGCCTGGGAGATGGTGGGAGGGCTTCAAACAGACCCTATGATAGTGGTTGCTGGGGTTTGGGGGACCAAGGCTGCTGTGGGAGCTGAGCACCGTTATTTGGGAAGCCAGAGTTCCCCTGATAAGTGCCAGGATTGGGCCCTGGTGACACCGGGTGACTTGCTGCATTTTTTCATCTGGGAAGGGGTAGGACTGCTGTGTCGCCACCCCAGGGGACAAGCATCAGCCACTTTGGGTGCTTTACCCTGTGACAACTGCTAGCAAAGCCCTGCCCAAGAGGCTGGTGGCATTTGCCTGGTGATGGTCACAGGCTGTGACATCTCCCTGCAGCACAGAGAGGGCTGGCATCAGTGGTGCAGGGATAAGCAGGTGGGAGAAGGAAGCAGGGATGCAGCGTGGGGTTTGGGGTTGCTGTGATGCTGGGGGAAGGCACTGCACCCTGTGTCATCTGTAGCATCCTCCCTGGTGGCATCCAAATCCAGCACTGCAGGGATGCTGTGGGCATGCAGCGTGTGACCAGGCTCAGGGCTCTACCTTTCTTCTTTCAAGCTTCGGGTACCCCCTGGCACTTACATGTTCGGGGCTGTGGCTGTGCCCTGCTTTCCCTGCCACGTGGGTTTCGAGACCTGGCTCTGCAGAACAGTCCCAGCACTCTGGCACCACAGCGGGGAGCAGGTGCTGCTATGCATGGGTTGAGCCCCCAGGCTTCACCCCCAGTGACACAGTGGCTGGGGGAGCAGGCACCCAGGGAGGCTGGATTGGTGGCTGGGAGCATGTAGGGCACCCCCTAGGACAGGATTATCCCTGGGTGGCAAAGCCAAGCAGCCCCAGGGTGTCTCTGTGCATTGCAGAGGGGTGATGCTGGGGGTTTGGCAGATGGGTAACCCTCCTGTCCTCTCTCTTCCTGCGCAGAGCACTCGGCAGCTGCGAAGACAGGGGGCTGCTTCCCCGGGTGGGCGCTGGTAACGCTGGAGGAC
>NW_010196584.1:2177-2579 GCF_000695765.1 Mesitornis unicolor
AAACCGTCTGGGTGCCGCCCATCCACTTCCGCCCCTTCTTCGTCAGCCGCGTGCGCCCTGGACATTTTGTGCTGGTGGCGGTGGCGGGGGGCGGCTTGCAGGCCGCTCAGGTGGTGGGGGTGCGGGACCAGAGGGACGTGGGAGCCTACGCCCCGCTGACGCGCCACGGGACACTAGTGGTGGACGGCGTGGTGGCCTCATGCTTTGCCCTGGTGCAGGAGCAGTATCTGGCACAGCTGGCTTTCTGGCCACTCCGGCTCTACCACAGCCTTGTGGGGTGGCCGGGGATGCAGGGGGATGGCATGCACTGGTACTCGGGGCTGCTCTACCGCCTGGGCAGGTTGCTCCTGCCCCCTGACAGCTTCCACCAGATGGGGGTTCCCCAGGGAGAGAGCTGGGGGG
>NW_010196584.1:2592-15542 GCF_000695765.1 Mesitornis unicolor
GCCAGTGCTGCTGGTGGAGGTGGTGTGCCTTCTCCATACCCACCGCCCCCTCCTCACACCTTGTTCCTAGGGGCAGGGGGGAGGCACAAAGGGTCCCCCCCTAACATGGGGGTGCCCCTGGCTGGATCCACATGCTGCTATTTGTGTGTGTGCGTGACGTGCGTGTGCGTGTGCAGGATTGGCCAACAATGGAGGTCTGATAGATGAGGGGGAGAAGAGAGAGTTGAGAGTTCCTGGCTGCAGGCTGCTCCCGCGGCGCTCCCAGCCTGCCTGCACCCAGCGGGAGGACTTTGGGAGAGGGGTCCCTTTGCTGGGCAGCCTGGTTGGAAGGGTGAGCGATACCATTCCCACCACTGGGATTTGACAGCTGGGAGGAGGGTGACCTGAGTACTGGGACTGTGCCTTGCTCTTAGCCTTGATTGCGGGTGCAGGGGAGCACTCAAAACCAGCCCTTGTATGCCCAGCATGGGCTGGAGGGGTGGGTATGGCTCTGGCAAGAGATCCCTGATTTGGTCACATGAGCGCTGCTGGAGCGAGAGGCTGGGGAGCAGAGCCCAAGGCCAGCACCATAGCACCCAACCAGGCATGTCCATGGGGATGCTGTGACAGCACGGCTCTGACTGGTGAGAGGGGGCAGCAGAGGCAGGCGTGTGGGCAGGGGATGCGAGTGCCAGCCAGCCATGGGCACGCACTGGTGGGAGCAGGAGTGGGGAGAGCCGGGGCTGCAGCCCCAGTTTGCTGGAGCTGGGGGAAGGAAAGTGGCTGGGGAGAAAGCGCTTCCTCCACCACCTTCCTGCCATCCCTCCCCGAGCTGGCTCAGCCCAAAGCTAGGCCTTTCCCACACTAAAAAAACTCCCCAAGCTCCAAACCCTGCCTGGCCTGACCTCCCCACTCCCCCCCAGCACCCCAAACCCTCAGGGTAACTCATTGCTGCTCACCCACTCCTGGGTTCTGGGGGGGATCCCCCCTCAAATCCTAGATAGAGCCTCAGCCTCCCTTGGCTCCACGTTAGTGACCCACATCCTCCCCTGCAGCATCACGCGTCTTTATTTATTTATCTGCTCTTTGTATGTACCATAGATGGGAGGCAGCGTGGGCACGTGCAGGGTGAGATGGGAGTGGGCGGATGGGGGAAAAGCGACTTGATTGGGGGGGGTGATTTTTTTGTTTTGTTTTTAAACAAAAAGCAGAAGTTATTTAAAGATTATTTTATAGCACAGTTTTTATGGTGATTGTTGTCCAGGGCGAAGTGAGAGAGTGCAAGCATGGCCAACAGCAGGTGTATTTTTGTCTCTTCACTGGATGTACCTTTCCTGGTTGGGGACATGGCCCAATAAATCCATCGTCTCCCCAGCGGCTGCTCTGAGCTCTGGTGTGGGGAGGGGGACACTTAATACCCATCATGAGCAGGGCCAGCAGGGCTAGAAGGCGTCTTGCTCTCCCCTAGGAGCAAGATTTGGCCACCCCCGTGCACCCTACCAGAAAGGGCAAGCTCTTCCTCCACACAACTCCATACTCAGGGGAAGTGGGCAGCCAGAAGGGGAGCTGCAGGAGCAACCCCACCCACATGGGACCAAGCTGTGATTTGGGCCACCTGGAAAGTAGAGTAAGAGGGGCAGGATGTAGAAGGGACAGCCACCGTGGGACTGCTGGGGACACCTCTCCATCCCAGTATGGACCCAGTGCTGCACTGCCTGGCGGTGCTGGGACACCCTTCCCCACACAACCCACTAACCCAATGCTCCTGGAGAAGATGGACCCCCTGCCCTGCACACCAGGTCTCCAATGTCTCTTTAGCTTTGTGCTGGCTCTGTCCCCTTGCCCTAAGCCAGCCCTGTGCCCCCCTCCACCCCATCCTCACGCCAGCAGAAGGGACCAGCTAGCACCCCAGGCAGCCTCCCCATACCTGTTCCACCCGTGCACCCCTCTGTGCACCCCCTGCCCCATCTCCAAGCCACCCTGCCCAGGTCTTTTGGGGGAACTGGGAGTGGGGTCCCCTCCAGGGCTTTCCCTGGACCACACAATATGGCGAGTGTGGAGCAATGCAGCAGCAGGCTGTCAGCGAGGGCCCTCATCACTGTGGCTAATTTAAGGGTGCCGTGAGGCGGCTGAGCTAATTTAATTAGGTTCTTATTACAGAGAAGGACAAATTGGTCCCCGGGGGGGGCATGGGGTCAGGCTTTTGAGAGGCGCTTTATGGAGTGAAATTTCAATCAGGCTGCCATTGCAGGCACGGTGTGGGGAGCCAGAGGCAGTGGATGCATGGGAAGAGGATGTGCCCTTTGGGGTGCCCCGTGGTGCTGTGGGGAGCCTGTCTCCAGGCCCAGGTTCTTAGGGTATCAGTGAGGATGGGGGAACAGCTCTTTGGCCCGTTAGGAGGGTACTGCAGCGTACTGGGGAGCTGCTTTGGGGTGGAAGCAAAGGAAAGGGATGGGGGGGGTCTTGGCTCTGGGCCGGCCCCAGGGCAGTGAGAAGGAGGACATCCATAAATAAGTTTCTGGGGTCCTTCTGAAGCCACATTAACTCCCCCCACACCCGTTATAGGCCCACGGTGTGGACAAAATGATGTCCAGCTGACAGACAGTACTCACGGAGGAGGGGCTTTTCCTTCCCCCGATGTCCGCTCCCTCTCTCTTGTCACTCAGCCCCAGTGGAGCCAGGGCAGCCCCAGGGCTGCCTCACTGCTGATGGGCACCAGAAGCAGCCCCATTTCCCAGGGTGCCAGTCCCAGGCGGAGGGGGGGTCCCACCAGAGTCCCAGACGGGTGGTGATAGATGGGGATGCTGGTGGGTGGCCGGCAGAAGGGTCGGGCTGAGGGGTACCACAAAGGATGTCACTCTGTCAATTTGTCCTCATTACCATGTGAATGGTGGGCGGGAGGGAGAGGAAGGACATGTGGCTGTAGGATAAACCCCCCACATGCTCCCATCTGGGAAAGCATGTCCCCCTCCCCATCCCTCCAGCCCTGTCTGAGCATGTTAAACCAGCGCCAACACCCCCTGGCCTCAAATCCAGGGGAGGAGAGGTACCACCCCCTATTCAGAGTCTTGAAAAGGCTACAGGGTCCGGTGTTGTTAACAAGGGGGGACCCCATCCCCGTCCCCGCCTCTCCCGTCTGTCCCTCACACTGTGGCCTTCTGCTGTAGCAGCACCAGCGAACTCTGCTCCCAGCGCCAGGCTGGCATGCTGGGTGTTGGGGTCCTGACAGGGGAAGGGTGGGAGGCATTGGGGTTCAGGGAGTGGGAGCAGAGCACTCCAAAAGCATCTCCTGTTTTGTGGGGAACTGTATTTTCAAGTATTGTGAGCAGGAGGTGATGGCAGGGTGGGGATCCTAAAGGGTGGGAATCCTGTGGAACTCCAAGGCCAAAACTTCCCCATAGAGTTGGGCATAGCTCTGGGCAAGGAGGGAGGTTGTCCCCATCATCTGGAAACTCTGTGTGCAACCAGGCCCTCATGGCCCGGGTTGTGACAGTGATGGGGGAGGTCACCCCAAAACATCTGACTCTGTAGGCATGGGGACAGCAGGTTGCAGGGATCCCCCTCCTTGGCAAGGACAGACCAACCCATAGCAGCCCCCACGAAAAAAAGCCCAGTAGAGACTGTTCAGCCCAGCCCAGCCTCGCACACTGCCGGTGGGTGCCCGCGGAGGCAGCCTGTACCAGCCTCCCACGCTCACTTGCATTAGCTTAATTTAGCTTAACAGCTTTTCAGAGTGATGCTGCCCCGGA
This sequence comes from Mesitornis unicolor, assembly GCF_000695765.1. NCBI lineage: Eukaryota > Metazoa > Chordata > Aves > Mesitornithiformes > Mesitornithidae > Mesitornis > Mesitornis unicolor. Next base: position 6,321 of record NW_010196584.1, read on the forward strand.
GGCAGGCGCAGGGACCTGCTCTCTGCAGTGCTGTTACGGTGGGGTCCCAGCACCTGAGCCCACAGGAGCCCTAGGAGGGTGCTTCCTGCCCCAGGTACCTCCACCATCTCTCAGTCTTTTCTGAGTCGCCCACCTCCTGTCCCTCTCTTAACGCTGCTGTGGCACCCAAATGTGGGGACAGTGTTGGGAGCCCCACCTCCACTGCAGGGATTCCTCAGACCTTCCCTCCCTGTGCTTGGCAGCTTCCTCTGGGCAGGGATAAAGATGCTTTAGCAGGCAGCAGCCTCTGGGAGTCAGAGCGCAGCCAGCTGTGCCTGTGCAGACACGGACAGACAGGCACGGACAGACTGACACGGACAGACAGACACATGCCCACCACCTCACTGGGCTTGGACACCTCTCTGCTCTCAGCATCACCATCCAATCCCCCAAATTACTCACTTTCCAGACCAGATACTTTATATCCCAGGCAGTGTCTGGAGATCCCAGGCAGTGTCTGGAGCTCCCAGGTGTCCCTGTGTCCCTGATCTCTGTCCCTTCTGGGGACAGGGAAGGGGATGTGTACATGGCCCATGGTGACAGCATTGGAACTGTGAGGAACACAGGGCACGGGCACTCTGGCACAGTGCCCACCTTTGCATCCATGCTCACCCCACATCTCTCAGAGAGCATCCTGGATCCACGCAGGGGGCTGATACCCTCTCCCCTTCCCACGGCAAGCCCTGCCATCCATCCTGCTGGAGAGGCACCCTCCAGCTCCCTCTTTCTCAGCACAGGGTAGAGAGCTAACACACTGCCCAAAACCCACCTTTCCCTTCCCTCCACGCTGCAAGGCAGGGAATGCTGGGGTGATGCTGGTGGTTCTCCACCCTCCACAAAAAGTAGGGCCTGGCAGGGGCAGCCAGGCCCCATGGGTGGAGTCTGGCAGCAGGCATCTGCCATTACCTCGTACACAGATGGGGAGCTCCCAGCGCAGCCAGAGCATCCAGTGGGATACGGCCCCAGGGAAACCCTGCAGCCATCTGGCACTGACCTTCAGTGAGTGGCTGCAGAGTGCCCCGGGCAGCGGGACAGAGGTGTGTGAGTATGCGTCCATGTGCAGAGGACAAGTAAGCATCTAATCAGAGTCCTTTTCCTTAATAAATCATTCATCTTAATCCAACACCCTCCCTCGTGCTCTAATAACTTCCAGCGATGGGCCCCACAGCCACAACAATGCAGCTAATGGAACGATTTATTTTCATAATGGTGCTGGTGGGAAGAAGGGGCGGCCAGGGTGGGGGCAGCACACTCTGGGGCAGGAGTTTCTAATTAGTGAATGAAATTTGATGTAAGGCTGGAGGAAGATGGATTCGCTGCCTGACAAGGGGCCTTTCAGCTCATCAAAGTGCCTGAACAGGGAGGTAAATTAAATTATTTCTAATTCTTCACTAACCTCCAGGGAGTCACCCTGCCACCAGCATAAGGTGGGTCCGTTCCTGAGATGAAGAAGTGTTTGAAGGACTGAGGTTGAGTGGAAGAGACCAAGCTCTGAAAGGATGGGGATGACATGACAGGATGGGATGGGGTGGGACAGTGGTGCAGGACAGCCTGCCATTGACTTTGCTGGAAGGATGGGGAGGGAAAAGGTGATGGTGGAGGAGTTTGTTGCAAATGGTAAATAAATAAATGAATTCAAGGACTAATGACTCATTTGTCTCAAGTCTTCCATCCATGCCTGTCACTTAACCAGACCCAGAGCAAGGCTGAAACGCAGCCAGTGCTGGAGCGGAGGGGAGCAGCCTGACATTGAGGAAACGGCATCCCAACCCTCTGGGGTGGTTGAGGAGGAACGGCACTGGGTTTGAAGGGGCGACTGGTGCTGAAGCAAGGATCCAGTGCAGGGAGATGCTTCGGCACAGATCCTTGTTCTCATGGCTGTATGTGATCTGAGGCCAGTGCCAGGGTTACTAATGCTCATGGCATGAAAGCTGTTCTTGGGATGCATGGTCTTTTTTTCCAAATCTCCCAGAGTCCTGTGATGGAGACTTAAGTTTTACAGATAATTAGTGAGTGCATTCCCTTCTAGCACTCCTGCTTGCAGAGGGACCTTGCAGTGCCAACCTATCACTAGCCCAGATGTCCACAACACCGCAGTGCAAAGAAAAAGGCTCGGTGACATGGCTGAACCCAGGCCCTGGCTCTCCCTTGAGCATGGAGCATTACAGGCTGCCCTGCAAGCACCCAAAGCTGCCCCACAGCTTCCTGCAGGGCCAAGGAAACCCATTCAGGGGCAGCAGGCAGGATCCCAGGAGACTTTCTGTACAAAATCATGTCCTGTAATTCCCTCAAGATCTCCTGCCCATGAACGACCCATGCTCAGCGTCACTCAGCAGCCATGGTGGCAGCACAGTCTGGGGAGGGAAAAAGGAAGGAGCAGGGGAGCTGTGTCTTATTGCAAGGGGCTGAGAAGCACAGAGTGGGGAGCAGGGAGCTGCAGCAGCACTGGAGGCTTGCTGCAGGCTGGGGAGCGCAGTCCTCTCCCTGCAGCTGAGCTGGGTGGAGCTGGGACAGGCAGGGAGCTGGCTCTGCTGACCCAACACTCCAGGAATTTAATTTGTTTAATATATTCCCTGGGAAAGAAGAAAATAAATAAGTGGCACCTTGCATGCCCTCATGTCTCACTCTCGCAACGGAGGTGTCAGCTTAACGAGCTGAAGCCCTCAGCCTGATTAACCAGCCACTGCTCCCGCTAATAAGGAGCCACAGAGCGGTGTGATTGATGCACAGAGCAGCATTAGCCCCCGCAGCCTGGCGCTGGACTGCCGGGCAGGGGGAACCGTGTGCCCCCTAGCCCCTTTGCTGCTGCCCTCCGCACCCAGGCCCAGGTCAAGGGCAAGTCAAAGGATCCCTCTTGCCCTGAGATGGACCATCTTGCCCCATTGCTCTGCGGCACAGATAGTGCTTGGGAGATGGAGCTGGGGCTGCTGTTGCCTCCAGGGGCAAGTGCCCTGGCTATGGGACTGTGCAGCAGCTCCCCAAAATAGAGGCTGAGGGCCAGGGTTGTGCCGAGGTTTTACACTGAGCTTTAGGTCTTGGACACACTCTGCCCATTGGCTGGGGTAGGGATGCCTGGGGTCACTGAGTCATAGGGATGAGCTGGAGGCCACAATGACAACCCAGTGGGAGCCCATGAATCTTGGCAGCTCCTTCAAACCCTTACGATACAACTAGGAAGACACTCCAAGAATTCTGACCCTGCGTTGCCCCATCCACATCTTGCTCAGTCCTTCTGCAGTCCTGCCCCCTTACTGAGGTGTCCCTGAGTCTCATTGCAGAGACATGATCTGCTCCTGCCAGCCCTGTCCCATGGCATCGCCACCCCCTGCCCCCACCTTGGGAAAGGGTTAATCAGCAGCCAGGGAGACAGGGTAATAAATGGCCCTTATCTCGTTAATGAGCTGACATTAATTAGAGCCCAAGGTCCTGGGAGGAGCAGCTGATTTATCCAGTCACCCTGGGAGCAGGTTAGGAGCTGACTCCATGGAAAGACCATTAACAGGGAAGAGGTGAAGCTGTGCTACTGAGAGGGGGGTGTCACCCTGCACCCAGCCCAGCCCAGCCCTGGCTCCTGTCCCTTCCAAGGAGCAGCTCTGGCTTTGGGGACAAGACCCAGCAAAGCAAAACCAGCAGATCCTGGAGGTGACAGGAAAAAGCAGGGCTGGGGGACTCCCAGTGATTGGGATGCTGGGGGGTGCAGAGCCTGGCTGTGCCACAGGTATGTGGCACTGGACAGGATGTGCTGGGGTGGGCAAGGGCTGTGTGACCGGAGGCACGAGGAAGCAGCAGGAGGGATGCTGTGCCTTCAGTCACTTCCGTGCTTTCCTGCACGATGCTGGCTCTTTAGCCTCTCCCTGCAAAACCCAAGGCCTGGAGTGAGGCTGAGCCCATGCATAGTTGCCTCCCAACTTGTTTTGGGGGCACTAGGATGGAGGAGATCCCTGGATCAGTGCTGTGGGTTCATGGTGCTTCAGGATCTAAGAGGAAAGGAGTCAGGGACTAACGGGACTGGAAATGTAGCAGTCAGACCCTGGGTCCTTGCAAGAATGTATCTGAGCTGGCTCTGTGACCCCCTCTCTCCAAGTCATGCATCACAGTGGAACAAGCCGGCTGTCCCCAGGCCTGAGCACCTCTGTAGTGCATCGCTATGTCCCAGGAAGCTGAGCCAACAGCTGACAGAGAGGAGCCCTAGGGCATCCCCTACCAGTCCCCCACAGCTGCATGGCCTGATCTTGCAGGATGCTGCTGCTCAAGCCCTTCACATTGGCTGGGCGCTGGGATCAGGAATGACACTTCAGAGCTGCCCAGGCTCTTTTCTGCTGGGACCAGACACCCTCGCATGCCAGTTTGCCATTGCCCTGCTCCAGGATGGGATCTGTTAAAGTGTTTTTCTGCTCAACTTTGCCATGTCCCATCAGAGATGGAGCTGCTTATTTGAGGAATTGCTTGGCTAAATAAACAGAAACTGCTGCAGGAGGCCTGGCCAGGAGGGGACTGAGCCGTGTTTGCTTTGCCTGTTAACCCCTTTGCTCAGGGCCAGTACCTGGGGCTCGGTGCAGAGGTGTGAAGGCTGAGTAAGGTGAGCGGGGGGAGCTGTGTATCCCACCAAGCTCATGCAGAGACAGGGGGATGGAGGTGTGGAGATTTCCACCTTCCAGGACAGACCTCTGTCTGATGGTCCAAGCAGCTGATGTGTCATGAAGGAGCTCTTGGGATCCTGGGCTGGGCAAGGAGCAGACAGACCCATGCAGGAGGGTATGCAGGCAGGAACAAGAAATGGCAGTGACTGAGCACAGCACCCCTGGAAGCAGGTATGGGGGTGGCTTTGGTGACTTGCCTGGCACTTCTCTCCTGTCATCACTAGTGCAGGGGAAGACCCCGAAGGAGAGATGAGGAGCCCTTCAAGTGTTTCTGGGGGGCTCTGTGGGCAGTGGTGCAGACACCTCTGCCAGTGATTCTGCAGAGGGGACAGGCTAGGGCTGGCTGTGCCAGGGCTGACGCAAGCTGGGCTCAGCTCCCACCACTGCAAGGCTGATTAAGAGCCATTATGTGGTTGGTTAACAGGCTCTGAGCCACTCACAGGTGACTTCTCAACTCTTCATTTAGCCACAAATCACCATGGGGCTGGCAGTTTATTTACCTTCCCCACCAGCCTCCTGTAGCTTCCCAGACTCCAGAGATAGCATGTGGCCCTGCTGCCAGAGGCAGGGCAAGGGCAGCATCCCACTGTGGGCAGTAGCCAGGGCTCCCACAAAACATGGAACACCCCAAAGCAGAGTAGACCAGGAGCTCTAGCACCCACTGCTTCTCACCAGGGGCTCAGCCCTGCTCTGGGCTGGAGCCTGCAGAGCAGGGATGAGACTGGGACATTTCTACAGCCTCTTACATGGGGGGACAGCTGGGAAAAAACCTGTGAGCAGGGTTACAGCCTGTGTCTCCAGCATCAGTGATGCTTCAGGGCTGTGTTTCTCCACGTATGTTGCTCCTGCACCAGGGCCTGGGACTTCAAAGCGCTGCAAGACGGCCTTAGGCACCAGGGCTGGACCAGTAAGATCCACTGCTTCCTCATAGCTGCTTTAAACAAGGCTGATGCAGATCTCCTACAGGGAAATAATTTCTAAAGATAGAAAGCTCTGGGGGCTGTGATCTGGGGAACAGTTAATGCTTAGCAACTTGGTACAGCCATTCTGGAGACAGGGAGCCCTTGCAAGGCTTGACAGCTTGTGTCTGGGCAGAAATCAGGGGACCTGCCACCTCTCTGGGCCCGACTGAGCACACTGGTTCCTGCGCTGGTCCCTGTCTTAAAGGCAGCTGTTGACTGAAGACAGGAGGTGAGCCAAAGCTGCCAGAAGGACCTGGTTCTCAGCTGTGCACCTAGGAATAGCCAAAAGGGTGGAAATCAAGACAGAGTCCCAGCACGGATCATGTTTTCATCCGTTGTCTGGGATAAGGACTTGATCCTGGGACAATGAAAGTCTGGTCCCAGTCAGTAGTTTTTTATCAGGATATAGATTTTCCTCGGCACCCTTAACTTTGATCTTGGGGCAGTTGGGTTTGCTGAGGGACGTTACGTTGCTTCCCAAGGTGACACCGAGGAAGTAGTGGGGCTGTAAAACTGAACTGTGCTCCCACACATGTGACCCCCATGGCTTGTTTCTGAGAGCTAAGGTACAGCTGGTCACAGCTTGGGGAAGTACGTGAACTGCTGTAGGTAGTGTTGTGGGTCTCTACAGATGCTGAAAACGTGTGTGCACCAGAGCTGGGTGTCCTTGGTGCCCGTGTGGGTGTTCACTCTGCTAGTTTTACTCCTGATGCTTGACTACATATGGATGAAAGCTGCATGGGGATCATCCATCTGGTGCAGGACAGCACAAAGAGAACTCTAGTTGTCTAGTTTAGTACCTTCACATCAGCAATAAAAGGCTTTGCAGGGCTTATGTATGCCAGCGTAGGTGCTGCTGTGACTGCTGCTATCGGGAGGCTGAATGGCTGAACCAGGCTCTGAATGTCCAGCTGAGGCACATCCAGAAAATACCCCAAAGTGCCTGGGCAGATGAAAGAGTCCCAGGAAGCTCTGGGGCTGTGTGAGCACTTCTCATGGTGCCCATCGTCCAGCAAGGGATATTGTGATCAGGGCCCTCCCACAGAGATGGGGGAGCTGAGGAACCTCGCTGCTGCCTGAGCAGCATGGACCTCCCAGTGGTCTACACTTGCAGAACGGCAGTAGACTAAGTGGTTAAGTGTGGAGGCACGTTTAGGGACAAGTCAACATGAGGTGCACCAGGCAGACGACAAATGGAGAAGTCGATGGGGTGTGCTTGAGTCAACAAGAGATGTGGAAATGGGAGAAGCAACCTGACTGGTTCAGGGCTTCAAGCTGCTCCATTTAGCTCTGTATGGGGCTCAGGAGATCTGTCCTGGATGCACCCAACTTGCAGCAAGGTGTTTCACAGAGCTGGTCCCCTTGGGAGGGCTCTGCTACCACTGGGTGAGTGGAAGAGGCTTTGGGGTAACAGTGCAGAGTGAGCTGTGATGGGACTGGGAGCAATACGGTGCTGGCTGGGAACATCACCCCTTAAACTCCACCTCCTCCTGAACTGGGGTGGTTTCCTGGGGCAGTTCCTGTCCATTTTTCCCTGCAACCCAAAACTGTGGGAACAAGCTTTCTCTCTGGCTGATATCCTGGGGTCTAGTGTCTGCAGCTGATATTTAGGGTTGCCTTAGATCCTGTCTGGAGACCCTCCTGCAAAGAAAGGGTGCTGGGCAGAGGTAAGGGGCCAGGCCACAGTCATGTTCACTTATTACAGTCCTCAGATCTAGTTAGCAACCAGGTGAGCTGTCACCAGAGGACCTGATGGATGGGGAATAGAGTTCCCTCCTTCCTGACGCGGGAAATGAAGCTAATCAGACTTCGGACACCTTAATCCAGCTCTGATCTGATTAATGACCCTGAAGACTGTGAACTCATCAGCACCCTGGCATCTATCACTGCTTGTATCCCGCCCCTTTTGCTGGCCACTGCCTGGTGCAGATCTCCGGTGCACGGCCTTGGTCTCCAGCTCCCTGCCCTGCATGGATGTGGGCTGCGTGCCGGCTGCTCCAGCCCTGTACAACCCACTTGCGGGACCCTGGCATCTGAGTTTGACTCACCTGGAAAGGAGGGAAATCTCTCTGTGGTCTTCCTTGATTTCATTATTGGGATGTTTCCACCCAGGTTTTATGGCTGGTGTCTGCAAAGATTTCTTGCTTGTGCAGTTCGAAGGCTGCAGCTTGGCTCCTTGTACTCACATCACCCTGGGATCAGTGAACTGGGCACCAGCCTGTGCTGCTGATCCTTGGAGGAGTTGCTTGTGTCTGGAGAGCCTCCTTGGGTAGTGCAGAGGACTTCTATGAAGACAGCAAGGCTGTGACTCAGTGCTATGACTCAGACCCCCAGATAAGCCTCACTCAAGCCCTGCTCTCACTGCCTGAGCTGCAGTGGGTACAGCCGCAAACAGGCTCAGGGCTTGGCAGGGGTTACCCAGGCTCTCCTGGACTGGCCACCTGCGTATCTGCCACCCCATAGTCACTGTGGTAGGGAGGGTAGCCCTACAGCCTCCTTGACAGTGGAGAAGGTGTACAGCAGCAGGCAAGGGGGTGCTGGGGGTGGAAAGGTTCACTCTGCTCCACCTCCAGTACCCTCTGTCCAAGTAGAGTGTGCTAATGCATGCTGACATCCACCTCTAAATCCAGCTCTGGGCTGTCCACGGGGCTGATTCCTGCTCTGCTCTGTTCCAGCGAGGCAGCTGGGAAGGGGCTGTTGCAGATCTGTTCCTGTACAATGATTTGCAGTGACCCAGTGAAGGTAGTGGGATCCAGGCTTAGGTAACGGAAGGAGGAAGTTGTCCCACATGTGGGACCTTTGGAGTGGGGTGATGTGCGTGCAGGGAGCTCAGCAGGCCCCAGCCCAGACTGGATTGACATGGGAAAGAGAAGTTCCTGGGGTTACTGAGCAGAGGAAGCACAGGAGGCTGAGGAAGTTCCCACACGCCCCTGCCTTTCTCCTACCTGGGCATCTGTTTGCAGGCTCTGTAGGATGCACGATGCAGAGGGGTAGACCTGTCTCTTGTTCAGGGAATACAGCAGTGCTGGAAATGCTGAAGGGCAGAGAAATACAAGGATGGGAGCTCCCTTTAGCCATTGTAATATTTGGGCAGGGCAATAGCGGCTGCCTTGCATTCTGAAAGACAGGACCCATCATTGAACAAGCAGAAGCTTGTCTCGCTGCATCAGCATGACACGAAAAAGGTGGGACCCAGAGACAGACAGATGCAGACCCCCCTGATGCCAAAGACAGCAGATGCACTCACACGTGCTCTGCCCCTCCTGGAAAGCCTGTGTCAAGGGGTCTAGTCCAGTGCTGCTCCTGCTCACCCACATCTCTCAGAGCGGCCAAGGCTTTTCTCCCTGCTCTTCCCTGGTGCGTCTCCCCAAGCTGTGTCTCATCTGGGAAAGATAAGACTGGGCACATGAGTAACAGTCTGCCTGGTGATCCCCAGTGCATGGTGTGTAGAGGAGCCTGTGGGTGAGTGAGCACCTCTCCTGCCCTCCCAGCCAGGCACTCTGCACATTAGGTGCCTAGGGGCTTTGCAGAGCCAAGGCAGGGCCAGAGTCCAGCAGGGCTTCACCGAGGTCTGTCCAGTC
>NW_010196585.1:0-219 GCF_000695765.1 Mesitornis unicolor
ACTGACCCCAGCCTCACTGACCCTGGCCCCCGTGTGCCGCCCCATTTCCCACCACGGCCGTCCCCCAAATGCTCCTCCCCACCTCTCAGGGCCCTGCTCAAGCCCCCTCCCATGAGGACCGGGACTGCTCCCCACACTCACCTTCCCAATCAGGGGCTGCCCCGTGGCGTTTCGGATGAACACCCCTCGCTTCAGGCCCTCGTCGTAGGGCTTGTAGGT
>NW_010196585.1:323-567 GCF_000695765.1 Mesitornis unicolor
ACTCAGGGGCCGCCGGGACCCTGGGGCGTGGCCAGGGGGGTCACTCACCACGATCATGATGTACCTCAGGCCGCGGCGGTGGAAGTCCTGCACCATCTCTGGGAAGTCCTTAAAGTTTTCCTTGTTGAAGGTGAAATCCCTCTTGGCGTCTGCGTAATCCAGGTCATTCCACTGCACGTCCTGCAGACCACAGCATCGGTGCAGGGGAGGAGCAGGAACACCCACCCACAGGGGCTCCCCATCA
>NW_010196585.1:644-899 GCF_000695765.1 Mesitornis unicolor
CGACCTGCCGGGTGATGTCGGTGGAGGAGTAGCCCCAGCGGCAGAGGTGGAAGCCCAGGCCCCAGTACGGGGGCATGAAGGGGTACCCTGGAAGCCAGAAGGGCAGGGGTTGGCCAGGCGGGCACAGGGACGGCCCCGCATCGCAGCAAAACCATCCCGGGAGCGCCCGCAGCTCGGCCCTACCAACGACGTCCAGGTACTGCCGCACCACGCTCTTGGGATCGGGGCCCAGGAAGATGTAGAAGTCCAGGATCC
>NW_010196586.1:0-832 GCF_000695765.1 Mesitornis unicolor
ACTGTGGGGCTATGGGGCTGGGTTATGGGGCTGGGGGTTGTGGGGTCCACAAGTGCAATGGGTCTGGGGGGGTCTATGGGGTGATCTGTGGGGCCTCTATGGGGTATCTATGGGTCTATGGAGTGATCTGTGGGGTCTCTATGGGTCGCTATGGGGTATCTATGGGGTCTCTAGGGGTATCTATGGGGTGATCTATGGGGTGATCTATGGGTCTGGGGTCTCTATGGGTCACTATGGGGTGATCTATGGGGTCTCTGGGGTCTCTGTGGATATCTGTGGGGTGATCTATGGGGTCATCTATGGGTCTGAGGTCTCTGTGGGGTATCTATGGGGTCCCTATGGGTCTCTATGGGGTGATCTATGGGGTGATCTATGGGTTTGAGGTCTCTGTGGGGTATCTATGGGGTCCCTATGGGTCTCTATGGGGTGATCTATGGGTCTGAGGTCTCTATGGGGTATCTGTGGGGTCCCTATGGGTCTCTATGGGGTGATCTATGGGTCTGAGGTCTCTATGGGGTATCTATGGGTTCCTATGGGTATCTATGGGGTGATCTATGGGTCGCTGTGGGTCTGTGCCCCCCAGGTGGCGGCGGCGGGGGCGTTTGCGCAGACCCTGCGCCGTTACACGTCCCTGAACCACCTGGCGCAGGCGGCGCGCGCGGTGCTGCAGAACGCGGCGCAGATCAACCAGATGCTGAGCGACCTCAACCGCGTGGACTTCGCCAACGTCCAGGTGTGGGGCTGCCCCACACTTGGGGGGTGACCCACACCTGGGGGGCTGCCCCACACTTGGGGGGTGACCCACACCTGGGGGCTGGCCCACACTTCGGGG
>NW_010196586.1:895-1756 GCF_000695765.1 Mesitornis unicolor
ACACTTGGGGGGTGACTCACACCTGGGGGCTGCCCCACACTTGGGGGGTGACCCACACTTGGGGGGTGACCCACACTTGGGGGGACTGATCCACACTTGGAGGGCAAGGGACATTGGGGCACAGCTGGGGGGATGTGGGGCTGAGGGTGCTGTGGGTCAGGGCTGTGATCCCCACTATGGGTCCAGCCTCCCAGCTATGGGTCCAGCCCCACACCTGTGGCTCCAGCCCCACACCTATGGGTCAGCTGCACACCTATGGGTCCATACCCCATCTATGGGGCCCCTCTATGGGTCCAGCCCCCCCCATACCCCATCTATGGGTCCCATCTATGGGTCCAGCCCCCGATCTGTGGGTCAGCCCCTGATCTGTGGATCAGGCCCACACCTATGGGCCCCATCTGTGGGTCCAGCCCCCGATCTGTGGGTCAGCCCCACATCTATGTGCCCATACCCCATCTATGGGTCCAGTCCCACACCTATGGGTCCATACCCCATCTAAGAGTCTAGTCCTGCATCTATGGGTCCAGCCCCACATCTATGGGTCCCATCTGTGGGTTAGCCCCACACCTATGGGTCCAGTCCCCCATCTATGGGCCCAGCCCCCAATCTATGGGTCCAGCCCCCCACCTATGGGTCTATACCCCATACTTACAGGTCCCATGTATGGGTCCAGCTCCCTACCTATGGGTCCAGCCCCCCACCTATGGGTCCCATCTATGGGTCCAGCCCCACACTTATGGGTCCAGCCCCACACCTATGGGTCTATACCCCATCTATGGGTCCATCTCCTCATCTACGGGTGCCACCTATGGGTCCATACCCCCCAGCTGTGGGTCCAGCCCCACACCTATGGGTCTATAC
>NW_010196587.1:0-7763 GCF_000695765.1 Mesitornis unicolor
TGACTCGTCACCAGGGACTGCAGCGGTGCTGAGTGCGGATGGTGGTGGATGCTGCAGACCACATGGAGCTAGGCTTAGCCGTCCCAAGGTGCGACTCGGACCTCCTCAGTTTTTTATAGACTGTGGCCAAAAACGAGGAGGGAACAGTACTGATCTCAGACCCCCCAGGGTCCTACAGACACCACCTGTCCTCCTCTTTCAGTCTGTTAAATCTTAAACCATAATACAGATACTAAGATGAAAAAAAGTATGTAATGTGAAAAATATGCTGATTCACTGCTCCATATAATACAAACAAAACTTAGCGATGTGCTAATTTAGAAATTAATTTGAAAGTCATACGTTGCAAAAACTGGGTTTGGAAAAGGTTGTAAAATACTAGTAGAAAGTAACAGAGAGGGGAAAAAAGTAGCTAAAGAAGCTACTGGAAGAAGCTGGACCAGGAAATATAGCATAGAAAAGCTGGAAGCATAGAAATATGGAAGAATTATGGAAAAAAGGGCATTAAGGAAGGAGGGAGCCGTGACAAAAATTTTTGTAATCAATATGGAAGTTAGATTCTAATTATGTATTGGAGACCTAAGCTCTAAATATCTATACACTGCATGATATATCCTATGTCCTTCACTATCTTCTGTGTTGCTCCTGTCTTAGACTTTGTTGAGTCTTTTGGGATTTTAACGCTACCTGTAGGGTTTCAAAAATGTGTTCGTATTTCTGAATTCTTGGACATAATGAAATCCATTGGAAAAACAAAATCACCACCAAAAATACCAAACCAGCGCAAAACCATTTATCTATACTAAAAGACAGGTTTTCTAAACTACTTCAAACTATAAAATAATTTCAAAGTACAACACTTATTTATCTGTCACAAATTGCCATAGCCATTATAGAAGCAGAGATAAAATGCTTTACACTGATCAAAATCTGTGCTTATAATGTCCATAGTTTCTACTTCCTTCTGAATAATATTTGAAAAAAAGAGAAAAATCTATAATTTTGGACAGCAAATAACCTTGCTATCCACCTTAAATTACCTCTACACTTCTCTGCTTCTGTCTAACTCTTCATTTTACTTCTACAGATGAGTTTTGTCATTTGGCTTCCTTCAAGTAAACAAAGAATCTGAAGATTGACAACTAAATATATAGATATGGTGGGTTGACCTGGGCTGGCTGTCAGATGGCCATCCAGTTGCTCTCTCACTCCTCCTCCTCAATGGGACAGGGGGAGAAAATAAGATGAAAAAACCTATATGGGGTGATAATTTACCAATTACTGTCACAGACGAGACAGACTCTACTTAAAGAAAAGTAATTTAACTTTTTGCTAGTTAAAATATATTGAGATGGTGATAAACAAAGACTAAAACAACACCACCACCATCTCCTTCCACTCAGGCTTGAATTCACTCCTTCATTAGTGACTCCTCTATCTCCTGTCTAAGTGATGCAGGGCGATGGAGAATGGGAGTTGTGGTCAGTTCATAATGGTTCTTCTCTTCTTCTCCTTCCTCCTCACATTTTTATCTTGCTCCAGCATGTGTCATTTTTTTAGCTGATAACAAGAAACTCAAGAACAGTTAGATGCCTTATGTTTTAAAAACCATGTCTCTTGGCAGAGCAACCAGGATACTGTAAAACTGAAGATATTCCAAGATTTAGGAAGTAGTGTTCCTGGAAGTATGAGCAGAGAAGTTTCAGTTGATTAATATAATTAGTTCTGAGAAATTCTCTGACCTATTTCAGACCCTGTTAAGATCCCAGAATTTGAAGAGCTTGTTTTCATGTATTCTGTTCATCTCCATTTAGACTTTTTTGTAAGAGTCATCATTAATTTTCTTCTTAGTGAGAGTGAGCAGGAGAACTGTATCTTGCATTAATTAAAATAAAATCAAAGGAGGATTTGGCAGACAGTAAGAATCTAGGATCAATTTTTATGTTTCTCTAACTTGCAATCATACAGCAGTTCTGGAAACTGCTTTATTTTACCTAAGACACTATCATGACTAAAATAAAGTGTCTTTTCTTTTCTTTACTTTTTTTTTAAATCTTTTCATAAAGGCAAGTATACAATTAAAACACACAAAATGCATTTATATATCATGTCTTCAGACTTTCTTAGTGCTGGACTGCCTAGAATATACTAAATAAGAAACAGCACTTCTTTCATTTTCAGCCATACTTTTGCTGACAGGTAGAGGAAGAATAGTAAAGAAAAGTATTTTTAAACAAAACAAGTGATATCTGGTATGAAGAAAGCTCTATCACATTATGTTTTTATTTCAGGTGTTAAGTATAGATATATACTACTAGTTAACCACAATCCGTACCTTGCAGTAAAGCCCAGACTTGGGCATATAGCTTATAAGACAAAAGAAGTCAACACAATAGTGAGCTTCAGTTGGGGCTCAGGTGGCACTGATGAAGACTGAGCGTTCAGGTTTAGCAATTGTGCTGCCCAAGCCAACAGCAGCAGTCTCAAACTCAACGTTTTTCCCATAACACACTTAAATATTGTCATAGTGAGTCAATATTAAAGACAGAAACCTCACAAGTTATGAAGCATTGTACGCTGAAGCCTAATCTTCAGTCTATTATTTACTTGGCCTATTAGATAGTTTTGACTCCTAAAATAGAAAAGATTAAGGCCTCATGATTCTAATAAGGCAGTCAGTGTCCAGAAATGACAAGGAAGAAGAAAGAGATTATGTAATGACAAGATGGTAGTGATACAGCAGTGCAATGTCTATTTTGGACAAAGAACAGTGAAAAAGCATTCTCTTATGGAAAGTAAATAAAGTTGTATACCACAGGATCAACATTTTACCTTACCATGATACATGATCAAAAAAGCATAAGCTTTATTTAAAGCTTTAATCAGTTTTTCATGAAAATTTTCACCAATCATTGACTTAAATTATTTTGAAGTAGGACAAAAAAAAACCAGGTAGAAACACACTTTTCAGTGTGAGCAATAAGTGAAAAGATGTGATCCACCCACATTAAAAACAGTCAAACCACAAATCATTAAACCCCCCCACTACTACACAAAGATACAGAGCACATTGAGAAAATCTGTGTTTCAGGAACATGTTGTCCTGCTGAGAATCAGTTGTACTATATTTTGCAGCTTCTGTTACTGCATATGAATAGGGAAAACTATAGGGTATCTCTCATTAGTGACTCAGCACCTTGGAGAATTTCATTTTATGTAGACATGCGTATGAAGAGAGAACCTTAGAGTAACCTTTATTTCTTCGACAAAGGTATGTGTTATCCTACAATGGGCATAATACACTATTCATATCAACTCATAATGCATTATGCAATATAATCTTATTATGTCAACTGCTGGTTTCTTCATCTCATGTTAGAGCATAGTAGCAACTGGTGAGAAATACAGGATTATCAAGCTTTTTTAAAATGTTTTCAAACTTCAAAAACATAATTAAAGAGAATTTTTACTAATATATGAGCTGGAAAGAATTGTCAAACATAACACTTGAGGGCTGACAAATCACTTCTTGAATCTTATCTGTGTTTTTTTAACATTTTTCTTTGTATTGTGTGTCTTAAAATATTTTCTTTAGGTTTTTTTTTCTTGGTGGCCTGCGTCAATTTGAATTTCCATAATCCAGTTAAAATTGTCTGATTTTATTTGCTTCATAGAAGAAAAAACACTAGAATATGAAGAACACAGTCAAAACTAGCTTTGCTGTTTAGTGAAGTCAGTGATACAGTTCCATCTGAGGGAGATTAACAAGCTTTGGACCATATAACATAAATAATATGAATGCTTCTATAGCATTCAAATTTTAGTGGATTGCAACACAGTGTTAAGTGCTAAACAATTGGAGTATCTCAGTAATTTACAGTACAGATAGACCACTGATATAATTTCATTACTGTAACAGGAAGAGTAGTTTAGGAGAATGGTACATTAAATTGCTTACAAGGTAGTGTCTACTTATATTACAGTGTACATTACACTGTTCCATGCAGACCTACTTGATACTGCTGATGCTGTGGTATGATTGGGAATGACCTAGTTGACCTCTTGAGGGTATATCCACTCTTATTTCTATGGTAACATAGAAAAAGTGAATTTAATTATTTGTTGTTTTCACAAACTTTTTTTTTTTTGCTTTTAAAAAAATAATCACAAAATACCCTTTGCTAGTCAAGAAAATGTCAACCCAGTCTTGGTGCTGCCTGTAAGCTAGCATGATTTCTGTCAGTTCTTGCTAAGTATCAACTCCATGAATTTCTGTGTTTAGCAACATGTAATTAAATTTAATTCTTCCTGGTAATGTTGCTTTCTCTCTCATACAATTGTCAACTTGTTTTCAAACTTGAGCTATACATTAGGCAATGTGTAACCATGATACCAAATAAACAGGAAAAAATACAAGAGACAGGTGAATTTCCTAAGTTTACAGTCTTTAAGTTCTGGTGGAATCTTGTAGGTTATAGGATAGCTGCATTTCCTGTACATTTTATCTGGAAGCAATTTTTGTGTTGCTTTGAAAGCTATATTTAACTTCCTATCTATACTAGACAAAATGCACATTAGCACCTTTCTAAAAATACTTAGAATTTACGTGTTGGTATTTTACAATATACCAAACTGTTCTTCACTTACTTTAAATTTAAACTCTTTAAAATAAAAAAAAGTGTTTATTATAATTTTATTTTCACATGTTACAGGATAAAAGCTGAAGTGCCTTTCTTATTTCATTGCATATTTAAAGTTTTATGCTTCGTGTCACTGTGCACTTTTCTGTTGAAAGTTAACTGAGATCTCAAATATTTATTTTTTTTTAAGATAGGATATTTCATTGAAATCTGACTCTTCTTTGTAATGACTGCTATATTTTACCTAAGACATTATACAGAACATTGGTTTTGGGGTTTTTTTGTGTTGCGTTTTTTTTTGCGTATACACAGAGAATATATCAATCATAGGCAGTAAAGCTGCAAATTCTAATTGCTGAAAGAAGTGTGTATACTAGCCAGTTAGCCATTTTTTCAGCTGGAGTAAATCATGGTCTTCATGAGACCTGCACAGTTCCTGTCAGTATTATACACCCACACTAATTTTCCCAACCTTTCCTTGTTTTATCTCTGAACTGTTTATATGTTATTATGAATGAAGTGTGAACCCTGACAGAGAACCTAGTACAGCCCGTGAGTTAAAAAAAAAAAAGAAATCCAAATTGATTTTGTTATGTTCTGGACCAGGCACTATAACGTCTTTCCCTTCAAACCTCATTAGGCATTTTCCTTTCTTCAGTCTGTTCTGTCTGCTTCTGCTCCTGCCAGTACAAAACGTCACACTACCAAAGATGTGCAGCCATTTTAAATCTTTCTGTCACATGTCTTCAACCCAGCACATCATTTTCTTCAGATAACTAAACCTTTCTTCCACTAATGATGGACTATATTCATTTCTGGTGTAACTCTATTTTGAGTCAAAAGACTTTGTTTATAACTATCATTCCTAATCTATAGACCCAGAAAACACATTCTGTACAAACCCTCTCTGAACTTGAATATCAAGTTCCAATTTTTCACAAAAATTTTCTATCTTTTTGGTGCTTGGTATTACATTTATCATGTCAGTGTTTAATATCATTATATATAATAAGACCATTATATATAGTAAGATCATAATATATATATTTTATAAAAACTGTATTATTAACAGATATACATAAAATGTAAGTAATTCTACTGCATAAATGGAATTGTCCTTAATTCTTGAATTCTTTTTATTTAGGCTTAAGAAAAAAACAAAAAACAAACAAAAAAATACAAAAAAACACTGGCTAAAAAAGTAAATACCCAGAGAAAAAAACTTATAATATATGATGACTAACTAAACTAAAATAAAAGATCTCTAATACAAAACTTTTTGTTTTAGGAGATAAATAATTATCCCTTTTGAAAGATGAAGAAACAGTAAAACCCACCGAAAAACAAAGTCAGCTGTTCTTTTTATCAATCTCAGTTACAATCTCTTTCATCCAGTTTTTTGAAGTTATTTTTGTTTCATACAAGTATATTTATATATATAAAGAATTCCTGTGTAATTTCCTAGAGTTATCCAAGTTTCATAATTGCAGAGCTACATAAGGTTCATAATTTCAGAAACTGACTTGAGCTAATGATTTCTGCAACTTCTTGCCAAAGGGTAGTCCAAGAACAAGTATCCAAGAAGGTATTATTGGGCCTTTGCCTACCTATGGTGTATTATTTTGTTAGAACTATAACTGTGGACTTATCCAGACAGAAAAAACTGTGTGCCATAAAGTAGGTAGAGAATATATAGCACAGAAGTTAATTTGAACTAATTGTCTATGTCGATTATTTTAGTGTGAACAAAGACTGCATTTGTCACTCTGAAGTGATTTATTCAATATGTACTTGATATTTCCACACTGGAAATGAGCCTCCATTAACAATAATCCATCAATTTAGCTGTACAGGCAAATTCTCTGAAGATACATGAAATTAGGAGTTTAAATTATATAAGAAGTACTTCTAAATTGAGGTCATGTGCCCTATAAACAATAGAGAGTGAGCTTAAATTTCTTCCTTCAGCTAATTATCTTCATTTGCTTCAGCTTTCCTCCTCTTTCCTTGCCACCAACTTGTTCCATAGCACTGTCTATCTCTATTTTCCAGACTGTTATATGTAGGCAATCTCACCACATATATATGTATATGTATATGTGTGTGTGTGTATGTGTGTGTGTGTGTACATATATATAAAAATATATATATATTTACAGCTGTGTCTGTGTCTCTGTGTGTGCATGTGTGTTTATTCCTACTGAGTTTTGAGATTTTAGCTACGACTGTATGTGTTTAAACGATTGTGTATTTAAGCTGACATATCCAGTGATGTCAGCCAGAGAACTCCAGGGACACCTTTTTCTCGGGGAAGTAATCTTCTATCTGAGTCTGATGACAACTGTTACTCCAACTTCTTCAATGTACTGGATTTTTTATTTTAAAAGTCCAGGGACATTTTTGTAAGCCATTCACTCCTGTCTCCCCTACTGTCCCTCAGGCATTTCTCTTTAGTTGTTGTTGTTGCTGTTGTTGTTGTTGTTGTTGTTGTTTTATTTCGTTTTAGTAAAATAAGACTGTGGCAACTCAAATCTTATTCCAGATACCAAACAGATCCCTATAACATTATATCTTTTTTCACTGCTAGCCAACAGCAATGACATTTTTCTGTCCGACAGGAGGTGTTCAAATGATACACAGCAGTAGCACTAATCCGAGCGTGACAGCCAATGTAGCAACAGCCCAGTCACTTTAAATTAAGTTTGGATGATTAAACATTAGAACTTCTGAGCTTATGAGCCTGAGACACAAAAGAGTTTGTTACCACTTCTCTCTTCAACTTTTCTTTCTCTTTTCTATTGCATTTGACTTTTTAAATCCAGCTGTGATACACATGGTTAACTTAAGTCTTCTGGATGACAAGATGCAACTTAACTGGGATATAGAGAAGATGAAAAAACATGTGGAAAAATGGAATTTACAAGCCTGAGTGGGTAGTTGATGGCTTAGGCTTAGTCGTAAATGAAGATTCAGATACAGGATCTAGTCAGAATTTCATTGTTACCCAGAAAACACTTGGCTTGCCTAATGCTTTATATTCTGGGAAAGAAACATGAGATTAATAACTTCTTCTTAAAGCAAAAATACTGTCTAACTGTCTCTGTTTAAGGGTCAGAGAGAGAG
>NW_010196588.1:0-1009 GCF_000695765.1 Mesitornis unicolor
GAGATGGGGGAAATGGGGAGGACTGGGGGGACTGGGGGGAAATTTGGGGATCTGGGAGGGAATGGGAGAGAAGAGAGAAAAGTGAAAAAAAGAAGGAAAATTGGGGGAAAGGAGGGAAATGAAAAGGAAAATTGGGGAAAGGGAGGAAAATTGGAGGAAAGGAGGAAAAGTAGAGAGTGGGAGGAAAGTTGGAGAAGGGAAAATTGGAGGAAAGGAGGAAAAAAAAACGGGAGAAAAGGGAAAATTAGAGAAAGATGATAAAGCTGTTTAAAGAACTGAAGAAAAGGAAGACGATTGGAGAAAATAAGGACTCATACGATGGACCAGAGGAGCGGGGGGCCCTGGGGTGAGCAGAAAACAAGAAACCGACTCAGCAGACGAATGCCAAGCTTTAATTTCTACCTCAGCTTTCACAGCTACAGAGGAGGACGCGGCTGCGCAGCCCATCAGGTGCTCACACACCACGGCACTTCCCCATCCGTCACCTCCCGTGTTTGATGGCCAGGTGTTCCAACACCGGGAGCTCCTGGCACGCACCGCGCAGGCCGTTCAAGCTGTGTTCTGGTCGAGATGACCCCGCACAAATTGCTCTGTGTCGTTTTGAACTCCTATTTTAGGCTGCTCCAAGGCTGTGTTTTACTTCATAATAAACACAGTTTAATCATCTTTCAAAGATTGCCTTTGTCTAAATCCCAGCTGCTGTTTGTTCTCTTAACAAAGTTCTCATGGGATTCCCAGCTCCTGCAGCGCCCTGGTTTGCAGCCCGGGGATGTTTCCCCGCAGGCAGGAGGGGAACCTGTGTGACTGGTGTGAAGAAGGCGGTGAAGCAGCAAGTGCAGAGGCTCCTTCTGCCGCTCCTCCTCCACACGAGCGAGCAGATCGAGACCACGGGGGCCTGGCCTTCCTCCCCAGTGAGGCTGTGCTCCCCACTGCTCCTGGCAGCGAGTCCAGCTCAGACTCACAGAACCACAGAACCACGTCAGGAGTTGAAGGGCCCTGGAAAGCTCCC
>NW_010196589.1:0-48564 GCF_000695765.1 Mesitornis unicolor
CTGCGGCTCCGGCTCCCTGCGGGAGCGGCGCCGCTGCGGGCCGGTCCCTCCTGCTGGGATGGGGTTTGGGAGAGCGCACCCTGGTCGTGCCGCGGTGGGCGTCCTGCCCTCCTCGCTGTCCGGAGTCTTGGGCTACGGGGGTTGCAGTTGGACTCACAAACATTTGTTTCAGGGTAGGACTTTACCAATATCAATCTCGGAGTTATTTTCTTTCAGCTAAATTTAATTTAAACTGACTCAGCGGTTGTAAGGAGCTCAGGGAAAAATGTCAGTTTGAGGACTGTTTTTCTTTACCGTGGTTTTTAAGACCTCTCTCTGTATGTTAGGTAATGATTTATTTTTTGTAAAATAATTTTGTTATGCTTTACTCCTGGAATTTAACAGACCTTCAAGACAGACAGGCTTGTTAGAGGCTGAAATAATCAGCTCCGAGGCACAGGCAGTGCCCTTGGTCGTAACAGGTGCAATGTGTATATTCTTACGAACAATGAAATGGCTTCAGCATTCAGGTTTATTTGTATGCTCTGCATTTCTGTGACTCTGAAGAAATTGTCATGCCATGTTATGTCAAAGATGTGCTTACAGCCTGAGCATGCTCGTAGTACCTAATCATCAGGACGTGGGAGCAGCTGCACGGACCCTGTCCATCAGTGGTGGCTTTGATACCCAGGGTATTCCTGGGTGACACTGTACAGCTTAGGATGGTGGCTTCTGTGAGGATGCACGCTGGACACTGGTCCTTCAGCAGTGCTCTGGCGCAGCATTAAACACTGGGAGGTGGGGGGGGTAGAGGAGCACAGAGGAGGAACTGTTTGTGCTCAGATTGTATTCTCTAGGCTTGATGGTCCTGTAATACAGTTCCCTGCCCCTGTGTTTTCAAAGTAGGGTGGTACGTCTTGTGTTGTTACTAAAACCTTAAATATTGGTACTCATATTCCATAGAAGAAGTTTCCTGGACAGGTATTTCATAGATACAAAGATTTTCATTGTTTTAGTAGCTTCATGAGCTCCTCATTTATGGCAAAAATCCAGAGTGACACCACATTGGTAATTGACTTAATGGGAGTCATTCAGAAGTTAGAGCTGTAGATCAGAGGGAAATCAGACTGGAATGTAATTATTGCTCTCAAGCCAATACACAAAAGGTGTATTCCAGCAGTCCAGGTTCTCCTGCTGTGGGATACTCATGCTCTGTGATGCAGTCAGTGGCACCTCTTGCCTGGAGGTGTCTCTGCCATCAGCACTGAAAGATGCACCTTGCTGGTGCTCTGCTTTCCAGGATTCTTTAAATACCACTTACTTTGTTAGGGATAGGAGGAGGACTGGACTGTTTATGTAGAGTAGGGAAGGATGACTGGGTAAAGCAGTGAGGATGACTGACTCTTCATAGGTTACAACAAAGAAATAGTAGAACAAAGGAGGAGTCAAGGCTCTGGCAAAGGAAAAGTGCCTGGCAGTGAAGTCTGTTAGAGTTGCCCTCTTGGGTCATGTAAGTGGAGGCACTGAACAAAGCAAAAGCACCAGAGATGTCAAAGAGGTCTTAGCTTTTTGTCAGAGATGCTCTGAGACTCTGCAGGCTTGGAGTTATACCTTGTAGCTTACCCCATCATGAGAGGCAGCTTCATCCTCCAGGAAAAATGTAAGAAAGTCACGGTGGCGTCTTCTGGGACATTCAGTGCTCCCCAGAGGGTATCCCTAGCGGTGGGGTCTGCCAGCTCATGCTCATGAGCTGCAATAGCAGTGAATTTGGTGATGTTCTGTAGTACTGCAAACCTTAGTACAGCAAAGTATCTTGTCAAGGAGGTGGAGAAACAACCAATTTCTGCTGCTGTGTTAACGTCCCTTGGACTTCTCACAGCCTCACCCAGCGATGTAATTCCATCCCTTGTGGTTCTTGGTTTATGGCAGGTGAAGGTGAGAATACACTTCTGCCTAAAGAAGACGCGCAGCATTTTGTATAGCTCTAATTCAGCCAACCAAGGAAGAGAATTACCTTGTTATCCCTTTGTAAGATGCGACTGGTACAGCTCCCCCTGGGTTATTAAGTTAGAAGTGATGAGTACTGTGAAAATACAGCACATCTCAGGAAAAGCTAGTAGCCAAGGAGAAAACATTTCTATTATACCATCAAGTCAACTTTACCTAATGATGTTCAGGTGGAAGGATTTAAAGTGCTATTTAATCAAATTCAGGGACAATAATCTTAAAAATCCATAGAAATAATCAGAAGCCTTATTTGGCATCTTAGGTGTTTTACAGTGGTGAAACTGATTTGTCCTCACATTGCTGGCGAAGTGTGGTGGTGCTGTAAATAGAATGGGTAATGTTTACGGATCTGCTAAAGCAGTCAGGCTCTGGATAGTGGTCCTTTAATCACCTAAGGCGTTTCTCGCTATACAGGCTTGTTTAACAGAGATTTGAAAATCATCTCTGGAAGCCAGTTTTGCTGCGGATGCTGCACTGGTCAGGGTATGTCTACACTGCAGCCATGGATGTAGCTTGAAGCCCTTTGCTCAGCAGCAATGTGTCTGACTGTGTGGAGCTCAGGGCACCCTGATGGTGCAGGTACCCACTCTTGTGGTGCTGAGCTCACCTGCGCTGTGTCCTTGCTCCTTGATGCACCTGCAGGAGAGTCACAGTGGGTGCAAGAGCAGAGACTTGTGGATGCTCCGGCCAGGCCAGCAAGCGTAGGAGACTCGCTGCCCCAAGTCACTAGCTAGGCCAGGAGATTGACAGGATGTAAGTGGAGATAGATGTTTCGGATAGCCAAGATGAGAGAGAGCAGCACGTGTTTAAAACTAACAAGGCTTTAAGGGGGATCCAGTGCCTTTTGCACAGTGTTGTTGCTCTCTGATGCGGAGCCAGGAGAAGATACATTCTAGGTGGTGCTGATGGCACATGGTGTTTGTGAGGACTGAGTGGCAGTGCCTGTCCTCTGAGGAAGCCCTGTACTCTCATAGTCAACAATAAATGAAGGAGATAATAGTAAGTTTAAGTTTGTGTGGTGAGTTCCTTAGTAAACTTCATTGATTCTTTTTTCTCATTGCATTGCTCAAGGACTGCTCTGCCTGTGAAATTGCAGTTCAAATGCTCTGGGGTGTTTCTGTCCAGTAACATCACGTTGGTTGTGTTAGAAATGTTTTGTCTAAACACACTCACTCCTGATGCTTTTCCCACCTGCAGGTTTCTTCAGGGATGCAGAAGCTTAGCAGGTGTGTAGCAAAGGCCTTTCCTTTGCTGGTCAAATGTTTGCTCATGTCCTAAATATAACTTCTGGGACTTGGTTTTTTTGGAGCTGGGGAACACTTTTCTCTTTTACTCTCTTTATAGATTCAGAGAATTTAAGCATATGATTAACATTAAACATGTGAATATTCTCACCGGACTCATTTTTTTGGATCAAAGGCAAAGTGCTCAGTATTTTGAGAGGATGGAGCCCACAACCACTAAATGCGGGAAGCTGATCTGCTGCTATGCATGTCTAAAAAGAGTATATGATATGAGTACTTTGGATTTATGTCTGTCTGTGCCCCAAATCCTTCTGCTAAGGGCTGTCTTGATGTTCCTTATCTACAAAGTGCTTACAAGCATTAACAAACCTTTATGGTGCTGCTGAGACATGTTGTTATCCCCATCTTCCAGAAGGAGATGCTGAGAGAGTTTGGTGGTCTGCTGAGACCACTGTGGGTTATGGACAAAGCTGGGCATTGAACTTGCAGCATTTAATTCCCAGCCCTGTAAGGCAGGGGCAGCAGCACAGCTCTCTGGCAGTGCTTGGTTAAACATTGCCATCTTTCACATGATGAGGATGCTCCCGACATTTCCATCCCCACACAAAGGCTTCTCATATCATCTGCTGTGTCAGACTCCAACCCAAAATACAGCCTATCTGCAGGAGTAAGCAGTGGCCTGTTAAGGGAAGGAATCTCAGAAAATTCTGTATGTGTCCTGGCTCGCAGGCTTGCTGGATGTTTCATGAGCTGCTGTGTCAAGGCTGCTGTAACCTGAATGGTTGGAGCTTAGAGAAAAGGGGATTTTTTCCATCTTCTCTCCTGTAAGTGCAGTGATTCTTGATTTCTCGCTGATTTTAAAAATATTTGCCTCTCCAAAGCAGAGAGTCTGAGTCCAAGCATATAAATAGAGACACGCTAGGTGTGCATGCCTATGAGCTGGCAGATGAATCAGTTTCCAAATCTGAAGTTTGTGTCACGTCACTTTTGGCTCTGATGTGGTGACTTGTTTTTTCTTTTTTTTTTCCTTCTTCCTGGTTTTATTTGGCTTCATTTCCTGGAGTTAGAAGAGTTTCTCAAAAGAGAATGAGCAAACCTCAGTCGTGGAGGATGGTGCTTTGCACTGGCGTTGCACGGCTGCGCTCGTGCAGGGCAGCGCGGAGGTGAGCGGCTGTCGCCTGCCTCCTTCGCTCTTCTGCAGAACCTCCTGGGCCGTGTGGGACGCCGGGCTCCGGGGAAGCTGAGGTGGCCAGGCAGGCTCGTGCTAGATCCAATGACCGTGACACAGGCAAGCCTCTGTGTGTTTTGGAGTTCTCCTTTAGGAAATGCAATTCATCAAAACCTGATGTTTTCTAATATAAGGCAAGTGGCAGATTGGCGACAGTTCTTGAGCTTCCCACAGGATGACTGGCTGGTGTGCCTGCGCGTACAGACGTGTGAGAGGGACAGACAAGCCCTAATTGGGAATTTACTGCCTTTACGTGCTTTGTGAATGAACCGCAACCATCCTGAGCTTTTGCATGTGTATAATGGCATCTTTCTCTTTCCTTTTATCCTCTGTAGGAAACCTGTGTTCTTCTGAACTAACATTCCCTGCCATAAATGACCCAATCAGCCTTCATCACTGCTCGTTAGATCAGAAACTTAATTAGTTAATAGCAGTGCTGTTCTTCCTTTTTGTCCCTACTACAGCTAAGCTCATGGCATTTACAGACAGACTTGTTAGTCATTAATATTCTTTATATTCTTCATCTTTGGCTTCAGAAAAGGCGGCCTTTCATCTTTTGCCTTGCTTTGTTTTTTAGAAGAAGCGCAGTTTGACTGGAGGAAAAAGAAACCAAAAAAACATTTCTCTCCTGCTTTCTTATAAGCTTCCAAGCAGTCTCCCCTGCTGACTTTGTACTTTCACAGCAGACAAACATTGACTTTGGTTTCACAGAGTATAACTGGTTTATTTTATTCTTGGTTTACCTTTTTGGTTATGCCTCAGCAGCTTGACAGGACAGGATTTATTAGCAGCAACTATCTGTTTTGCTGAAATTTTCGTTCTTTCCACAATTTGTCCATCAGGTTTATTGTACCTAAAGTCAAGTTGGTGTAAAAAGAACATAAGCATGTATCTGAACTTAAAATTGTGAAGGGTTTCCCTGGTTTGGAGCACAGAAGACTCCTGTGATTGGTCTGTCGATTCTTGCTCATTTCTTTAAAAGAAATGAAAATGCTGATACCCAGGAATGTGTTTAACTCTGCCTACCTGTGGTGAAATGTGCATGGGCAAGTGCAATAATTAACCATGTTCCTCAGTTAGGAAAAGCTTTCCTTTCACCACTAAATGCTTACTACTGGTTAGTGGTCAAATTCTTTGCTAATCTTCAGTGCTCACTAAAAGGAAGATATGGAGGTGATTTCTGTGATCATACGGAATCTCAAAGCTCATTTCTGAAGAGCAGGACCTAAAGCAAAAAAAACTTCTGGCCTGGGCTATGTGTTTTGTTCTCGAGGTTTGTTAAATGCTTGGGGTTTTTTTAATGTGCCAGTATTTCATATCCATTCTGCTCAGGTTTCCTTATTCCTAGCTCTGATGTAGTGCATATCACAGTGTGATCATTAAGTGTGATTACCACATTTTTGACCTATTTAAAAGTCTCTGGCTGTGAAATCCCAAAGATTCTAATTTAAGCTATAAACCAGATTATTAATGTACCATCGCTTACACATTTCATGGCTCATTTCCTGATTACAGCAATTTTGAACATGTATATATAGTCTGTTGCCATGCATGTGTATAAACATCATATACCATGTACAGCCTGGTCATCTGGGCTTCAGGCTTATATTTCATGTATCTTCCACAAACTAAAGCAGATAGAAGAGAAAGCCACAAGTGTGAGAAGCTGCAATGTTTCACTCTGGTGCTGCCAAAACGGCTGATGCTTCCTGCAGGGCTGGAGCTCAGCAGAGGGTATAGGAATGGGGATCGTGCAGGGGTAGAGAAGTCGAGCATGAGAGCAGACTTCAGGCAATGAACATCTCCACTCAATCCCTCGCTCTGCCCTGTGGACTGGGGAAGTGCCCTCTGAGACCGTCTGGGCTCAGTGGCCACTCCTGGATTGCTCCTGGATTGCTGGCAGGGCACTGCAGCCACGCTGCAGCAGGACACAGGCAGGATGCTGTGAGTACTCAGTGGGTTTGTGGAGAGCAAAGATGGCTGTTGGGATCTTCCAGTCTTTTCCATCACTTCATTCAAATCTGTCAGCTTGTTCATGGACCTGAAACTCTGTAGAACTTTCTTCTCCGTGTGCACAGAAAAAGGAATTTGGGGTTACAGCTACGTGGGTCACCTATGATCTGGCCATTAGGATGACACAGCATGAAATAATTCACCAGGGTTACAGGTGCAGCTGCAAATAGCGGACCAAATAGAGAAATTTGGTTTGGAAAATCAAGAGCAAGTGAAAGCACTGTGTAAATTATCCTGTCGCTTCTCATTGAGTCCGCTCCTGGTGAGGACATAAAGGAAAACCTACATCTCACTAAGTTTCCTAGGATTGGTTATGTGCTTGAAACTGCATCTAGAGATTTCTTCCTGAGCTGGGAGCATGTTAAAGCTGAATGTGGCTGGCTGAGATGGTGCCATGTTCCAGAGGGGCTGACCCTGCAGTCCCAGTGTCTGTGGTTCCAGCTGTCGCATCTTCCAGAAAGCACCATCCCTTGGGTTTGGGATCGAAGCGTTAAAATCTTTGTGTTGACTCTCCACTTACAGACTGAGCGTGCTTTTTACTTGAGTAGCAGCTTGTTCCCATTTCCCTTCCTGCAGTCTAACAGCTGGAGCTGCTGCAAGTCCAGTGGTTTGAATAGTTGGAGAAGGTTGGGGGTCTCCAGTCACAGACATAACGAGATCCTTTGTGTTTTTCTCACAAGTCAAGGTAAGGTACAATACCTATTGATGGAAAAAGGAGAGGAGGGGGGGCAAAACAGAAGACAAGTGAGGGAGTTAGTTTGGCTTATTGACATCCTTTTGGGTCGTGGTGCAGGATCAGAACTTTGATCTGACATAACCAAGGAGTTCTGTGCTGAAGCTGGTTTTGGTTTTGTTTGGGGTTGTTGTTTTGGTTTTTTTGGGGGTTTGTTTTTTAAATCAGTTTGGCATTTAATAATGGTCACTGTGTCAATCATATCCAAGTCAGCAAGGACACAAGGTTTGCAAGATCAGGGCTTGAACGCTCTTTGCTTTGCTCTCTTTAAAATGCTTTGTCACAGCAAATTGACATTTATGTTAGACCTGAGATTCCCGTTCCTCTCACGTGGAGGCTGCCAGCACAAGTCTTGAATGCTCTGTGCATCAGGGACAGGATTTGTATTTTTGCTCCTGGCGTGTGCATGTGTTAAACAGCATTTCCGATGTTCAGTGTGTATTGTCTTAAAGCACCCACAATACAAACTGTATAAAGGCAGAATCACTGCTGCTTGCTACTCATTTGCTGGAGATTATTTGGATCCTTCTGTCTGTCTCTCAAATGCGAAGTTGGTCAGGAGGCTGGCTTAGCCCTGGTAGAAGATACCGTTACATAGTGCAGGCAGCTGGGAGAGCATCAGCATGTCGTTCGCAGTTGTCTTATTTCTTAATGTGGTGTAGTAAATTATAAATGTACACAAACACCTATGGAGCATTTCATTCATAAGCTGCCAGACTGCAGTGTGTGTTTTCACATTGCTGTTTTGGGGTTTGTTTTTGTGTTCTAGGATAATTTAATTAACTTATAATAGACATTTCTTAAAAATAAATAGGCCACATGAGAATCATGTGTCCATTAGTGACTCTGCTAATAAAAACTTGGTCTTTTTTTAATTCCACGACAGACCTTCTGTGTAACAACCTTTTTGTTCTTTATGGCACAGTTATTAGCTGTTATTAGGTAATTTCAGGAAGGTCATTATTTGCAAATTGGTGTGCTGTGGGGCTTGAAAGCATGTGCCACAGCATCAGTAAGCCAGCAAAAATATTCAAGAGTGTAGATTGTTAGGAAAATGTGCAAGACGTTTGCATAAATAGGGATGGTTAAGACTAAGTTCCTCTCATGGCACTACTCATATGCCTCTCTTCTGGGGTATAGCAGCGCCAACAGCTATCCAGTTTGTGGATTAATGCAAGTATCTTCTGAAGTGGAACCACAAATGACAGCAGAATTATGATTAAAGGGCAGTCAGTGCTGATGGTGAGCCCAGCATAAAATGCAAGTCTGGCTGTGGTTAGGAGAATGTGCCCATCTAATAAGCAGCTTAACTTGGTGTATTACTGTGAAATAGAAAGAAGCATGAAATATGTGATGTGAATAGTAGGCTGGATTTCCCTGTCACTTCCTATTTGTGAACCTTGAGCTGCCCTGGCTTTGCCAGGGTTATTTCTGAATTACACCCAAGTGAATGGGAGGAGGATTTAAACTCAGCCTTTTGTTTGGTTTCATTTGTTGGTTTTTTTTTTTTTTAAATTTGGAACTAGCAGTATAATGAAATTCACTATTGTAGCCTTAGATGTGGAGTTTTCATATCAGATAACATGCAGCCAGTAAGACTAATGGGTCCAAATGTCTTATTTTTCCTGATCAGATGCTAACTGCTGCAGCTTCATTCAAACTTGTTAGATAGATGCCGTTCCTTTCTCATTAATGGGAGTTGGACTGGACCATTAAAGGTCAATTTCAGCAGAGGTATTAGGGAATACTAAGGCTTGATCCACAGCATTTTGAAGTCAATAAATTGGCAATTACTATCTATTAGAAAAGCAGGTCTAGTAGGGGTTTGAGCATCTTTGAGATTGAGAGCACTTAAGTATCGCTACACATTTTCTGAAATCACTTAAATTGAGAAATCCAGTGACTTTTTCAAATCCATTGAAGCTGCTTAAAATTTATGTTCTTCACTGAGAATAGACTGTGGCCTTGGGTAGGGGAAAACAGGAGCTTTTGCCCATGAGCTATAAACAGCCTGCCGAATGTTTGTATCTTAAAGGAGGTGTTCAACCAAGCACTGAAACACTATTTCCAAACTACTTTAAATCACTTCCCAATTGTTTTTGTTACAGATAGCCAGGTTTTACTTTTTGTTGGCTTTTACATGCATAAAGTTTCCTTTCAAGATTGTTGTGTCTTTCTCAGCTCCCCTCCTGGCAGGATTCTTCTCCTTTACGAGCCACGGCCAAATATCTCAGTGGTATGTGGTGGAAAGAAAAGCCTGTTGTACAAGCCTGTGTGTATTGGTGTTTCAGCAAGCGGCACAAGAAATCTGAGGTTCTGCCTTGCACACCTTTTATCTTGATGTTTTGACAAGCCCCATTTAAAAACTCTTCTGGCAAGTGATTTTTATGAGCACATGTGGAGAGGAATGTGTAAAGTGCTGGAGATGGCAGGGACTGGAAAGATGCACGACAACTGCTTTGTGTAAGATGATCTGTGTTCTGAGGAACAACTGGGGCACTGAGATGACAAATGGAGCAGCAGAGATGCAGCTGGGCTGCACGGGCTGTTCGATAGCGGAGGTATCGCCGAGCGGCTCGATGAGTGTCTTCTGCAGTGCTAAGAATAATAAAAACGCGTTTGCTGTCTGCAGATGAAGGGAATTTATATGCTGGTCAGTGTAAACAATTTCCTGTTTAGGTTTGAGTTTTCTTATAAATTAATGATATAATTTTCATTGATTTAATTAAATCAGGTTCCAGGGTCTTGGTTCGCAGAGTTTTCTGGTCGTGGTTTTATAACTAGAAGATTTTAAGGCAAACAAATGGCCTCTATTATCTCACTTGCTGGGTGGGGTGTCTGGCGATAATTAGCGCATTTATCAAGGCGTTCTTCCATGTTCGAGACAGGCTGTTATCCACTTCTGATAGATGGAGACAGAGGGACAGTGAGATTACAGGACTCGTCTGGAGCTCTTACTGAGAGCGAGCAAAACGCAAGTGCAAAGCCTTGAGGTTTTGGTCCTTGACCAGCTTGGTCTGGGTGATCCTCGCTGTTGGCCCTGTGGGGAGACAGTGCTGGTTTCTTGGCTTTCCACCTGATGAGATGATGTATGTTCATATTGCATTGCTCTGATTAGTTTTGGTTTCTCTCACTTGTTTGAACGTGTGTTGGATTTCCTCAGTCAATCAAGAAGGAATTAATGTTGCATTCTACTTAGTTGTTCATCAACAGCTAGAAATCGTGACAAAACTGCTCCACCCCAATTAGTAAGGCACGGATTAGGAAGGCTTAGACTCAGACATGTGAAAACTTACTGCTTCCTGGGCCTGGTGTAGCAGACCAGTGCACACAGCTCATTTTGCTTAGTGTTAGCCCTGCACTAACAAGCAAAATCACGTGTTGACCCATTTAGAAGTATTTGACCTTAAGACATGGAAGTATGTCAAGGAACTGACTTTTAAATCATGGAAACTTGTGTTTCAAGACTCACTTAGTACCTGGATTTTACTTATATGTATCTTTTTCTTAGTTGTACTAATTACTGTGTCAAGTAACTAGTTTAGCGAGACCAGCTTAAAAGATAAAGGACAGTAAAATCTTGGGAAGAAGAGAATGTTTTCTTCTTATAACAACACCAAAGGAATTTGTACCCATGAGTTACATTTGCAGACCCTCTGACCCTCCCGCTATTGGTATTTTTTTCATAAAAGAAAGATGCTGTCAGCATAAGTTACCATTTCACCAAAGAGTCTTTTACCTTTCATAAAAAATAATAAAGTACCATATAAATATTCTCTGTATACTGCTACTGGATTGTATTAGTGAAATATGTCAGTGTTTGTGGCACGTGCAGCCCCACATTTTATGACATGACGTGAAAAATGCGAGACATTCATATGAGTTATTTGGAAGACGGTGACAAGAGTTTGACATAGTCGTGTCCTAGAGGGAGCATTTTCAGGCATACAGGAGAGAGAAAAGCACGTCTGAGCAGGCATTGCCCATGCTGGGTAGCAGACTTCAGCCCATTGCTATTAGCGAGATGGCTGTAGGGCTTTCCAGTTTGCTGGATTTCTTTTCCAGCATGACCTGTGCCTCTGCTGGGACTGAGTGCTGCTGGGACCCAAGCAGATGGCTGTGAAGACCTTTTCTGCATGGCTTCTAGAGATTTGAAAGCAGGTCTTTTGACAGCTTATGTAGTATTGGGTCTCTACCATAGCACGGTATTTCCCACCCATGGCTTTACTGAGCTTTCAGATCATCTGCATGTTGCTGAGACATATTGCAGATCTCTGTAGTAGAATTATAGGCATGGAAGAATCTAATAAAGGCTGTTTTTGACCTCTTAAGCAACTTAGACTTTCACCTGACAGTGTTGGTTAGAGCAGATTGAACCCTTGTATATCTGGTTCCTCACACACCTGAATGCAGCCGTTTGCGCTCGTGACCAGAGCTGGGCTTTTCTGACTTAGAAGAGCAAGGGTGATTCAAGGCTGGGTTTGGATTCAGGTCGTGAGAGTATGCCACGGGTGGCTGAGGAGAAGGTTACCCCAGCCGCTTTTTCCTGTGGAGCAGTTGTGCTGTGCCTTCCCCATCCAATACAGCAGTGGTGACAATTGATAGTAAAGAGCAAGGAAGCAGCAGCTTTTGCCTGCATCTTTGGATTGTGTCTGGTCCCTGAGCCTTCCCTGTATTATCTCCTTAAATCTGTGCACCTGACAATTTAGCTTTAGCACAGTTGAATGTATTACTGTCCTGGGTTGCAGAATGTGCTTGCAAGCCTGCCACAGGCTCCCTGGGAGCGTTTGGAGGACATCTCCCAACATGCAACTGCCTGGTTCAATTCTCCCTTTTCACATAGCTCTTTTTTGAAGAGTGAACTATTGCAAGGAGAAGCTGCTGTATGCAAATTTAAGCTGAAACATTTCATCTTTACAGCATTTTCTATTTGAATCTCTTGAAAAGCAGTTGTAGTTCCCCAGCGTTGGACTCTGGCTGAGGGTTGGGAGTGTTGATGCATTGAGCGGTGTCCCTAGGCACAGCATTCGCGAAACAGCGGGTGACAGCATTGACAAAACCCATGGGCAGATGATTTGTACTGCAGGCAGCAGCACGAAGTGGGGGCTCTTCTGGTTAATGAATATTGAACTTCTCCTGTCTAACAGCAAGTTGTATCCTGCTCTGCAAATGAGCATCTTTGAGAGGCTAAGCTGCAGACAGGGGACTGCTTGTGGATTCATTAATTCGCGTCTGGATGATGAGTGTGCTCCAAACAGGACTCTACTGGCCAACAACAGTTGGTGTCATGCAATATGATTATTTTTTTTCCAGTTGTTTGGTTCTAATTATTTTCCTCTTGAAAGCTAAGAGCCTTTACTCAGTGCTGGACGCTTTTCTCTAGCTGCTTACATTGCATTTTGTACCTGACAATATCCTGCTTTGGAAAGAATTGAAGTAATAAATTTGTGCTTACAGCAGTCCCTAAACTCAGCTCTATTTGTGGCATGAGTTCCAAAGGGCACATACATCTCAAACATTGTGACTGTTGCATGAAATGGTCATTTTAATGCATGGAAGATCAACTTCTGATTTGTTTTTATTAGCGCAGATGAAAATTACTACAATGTTTCAAGTAAGGCGTAAAATGTCTCTAATCTCATTCCTTGCGGAATATGAACTTCAAATTTTGTATTTCTTCTCTTTCCAAGCCACTGTAAAATGCTTAGTATGTGACTTAAACATGGTAGACAGACACTTTTATGTAGAAAGATTTCTCTCTTTTTATGCTTATAATAGGAAAAGTGTGTTTTTGTTTCAGTAGTGTTTTATGCAGCATAGAAGTCCCGGTTCCTTTGATCAGGAAAAATTCTTTATTTTTAACCAGAGCATAGAAATGTGCATTTATCCCAATGGACAAAAGCGCATTAGGAAATGCTTTCCCAAACAGGACACTGCAGGTGAATTCAATTTAAAAACCACCCAGACTGAGAAGGTAAATGTTTGCTACCAGCAAGAATACCAGAGCAGCCAGGGCTTGTGGAAGGGCCTACTTCTACTTTAGTTTTCCTTTTATCACCTACAGGTGGAAACCAATATGGTCCTGAAGGACTTCATGGATATTATACAGGTAGCTTCTGGCAGGTTGACTGTAAGTTGAGGTTTTGGGGAACATCCAGGTGCTTGAGTCTCTGCTTTGTTTCCCCAGCTGTTTTGGCACAAGGCGCAGGGAAGTTGAGCCCTTTGTAGATTTCAGCCATGTCCTGTCTGGGACAGGTTAATATCCTGCCCACATCCACGCCTTGGGGTGCTTGACAGCACAAAACCAGGCCCGGAAATGGAAAGTACTGTTTTAGGGGAGGCATGTAGGAAATCGGGCGGCATGATGTGTCTCAGCTCCTATAGCATAGCTATATCTGCTGTCCTGCTGCTGTACAGTCCTGCTCATTCTATTAGCATCAAAATCTGTGTTAGCTGATAGCACTGCCCATGCCAAAGACATCACTGAAGAAAAAGCGATGATTCCCATAGCATGTCTGAGCACCCATGCTCTGAGCTTCCAAAACAGATGTGCCTAAGTGGAGTTGTGAATAACTAATACAAAGTGTTTTCCTCCCTAGATAAGTTAGCAAAAACATGCTTATAGGCAAGCCAGGGCTCTGTGTCCTCACATGAGGAGGTGGATGCATGGTTCTGTGACATGGTCCTGTCTCTGACCGCTGATGTAAGAGCATGGTGCAGCAGTGGTGTTTCAGTGGGGTTTATTGGCAGCCCAGATGGTACTGTGGGAAAATGGTAAAAGGCCTTGAAGAGACCCTTAAAGGATTCAAGTATTAATAGAAGATGCACATGTAGGTATGTGCGTGCATGTGTGTAATTGGCAATGCAAAGCTTTCAAATTGGAAATCATTGGTACAGAAATACAGTTAAGGTTTAGAATGGATTTAGTCCAAACAGCCATAGGGAAAAGTCAAGGTATTGAAGCAGTAAAAAAGATGTACAGCGAGGCATTCACTTCTGCATCAGTATGTTGATAGTACTGAAGGTGGAGTGTTTGCACAGTTAGGTCTTCTGATAGGGAAAGGAAATTTATTTTGGGGAATGGGAAAAATCACTGAAAGTGCTGTAAGAAATTAATATTAATGCTTCTTTCTGAAGGTCTAGAGAAGGTTCCTGTGAGTTTTGCTCTGTGTTCCAGTAAGTTGGGGACAGCTATGCAAGATGAAGAAACCAGTGTGGTCTAAGGCTCCACAGGTGTAAGAGAAGGAAAGTCATGATTCAAAAATATTTATAATGGCAAGGAATTTTACATTGCTAAAGTGACACTTCTGCTGTGAATAATTTACCATAATAAAAGTCAAGGGTTTGGTGTCCTGGTGAGTCGACTTTGGCTGTTTGCAGAGAGAGCTGAGAGAGATGTTCCTGAGGAGGTAAGGTTGATGCTTATTATTCCAGAGAATAACTCAAATAGTCTTTCTGTGTGAGTAGCACACAGTCTGCTGAGCACTGTCATCTGCTGGCCTAGGGAATGGACACCTGCAGTGTGTGGTCAAGAAGGTGTCCATCCCAAATAACTTGCCTGCCCAGGAGCCCACTTTGTGAATTCCTGGTGAGCATCCCTTCATCTGGGCCGAGAGCCTTGCTGGCATAAAGCTTTTTGTAGGTGAGGTTTTGGGAGGAATTTGCAAGTCGCGCACTCACCCACTTGGTGGTAATGCCCATGTCCACCATGGACTTCTGCATAGGCTAAGGATGCTCACCCTGTCCTGTCCGTACCCTGCAACGCGGCCTGGTGCCCGAATGCTTAATCTAACTCCAGACAAGCCAGCTCATGCTGACAAAAGGCTCGCTATTTAAATAAAAGTACATTGTGGTCCCAGGGTACTGAGCCAGACTGAAGATGTGATGGCTGTGTGGTGTAGCACAGGATACAGAGCCAGTTCATGACTTGATACTACAGAGCATATGTGTGCCCCGAAGGTCCTGTATTCACAAGAGGCAGCTCATCCCTCTGTCTGCCGAGGTTTTGTATAAACCAATAAGCCTAGCTACCACGTTTGCTTTGGCTATTAAGTGCTAAATCTTTGTACTAATTCCTTTAGGAGATATTAGTATATTTAAGAGTTGCTTGGTCTCCACTTGCAGATATGCTGCTTGCGTTTCTGGATGAAGATATTCTTGGAATACTTATTTTAGAGTGAACCCTCCAGTGGGCAGTCTTTTATTCCAGAATAATAGGCCTTTGTCCAATATAGCATAATGTACTTTGGAAGTGGAAGTCTGTAGTTTGTAGCGCAAGAAAATGCACTCATTTACCAGATCCTGTTAATTAACTGGCACCTATTTAAGGGAAGTTTCTTCTCTCTTCTGGTGTTTAAAACATCATCTGTCCTGAAAAGTAGCTCTTTAGTTTTTTTTAGACTTGCTCTTTGATTTTAGAAGTGATTCCTTCTGCATAGTAAAAGTAATTTTTCTGCTGCTTCTTATGAAAAGGGGGCCTCGGCTTTGAGCATTACAGTTTAAGCTGCTCAGAATTGTGTGGCAGCTCTGTGCTTGCTGCCAGGAAGCTGTTACTGTGCTCAGGACAGTGCGTCTCTGCTGTTTGATGTAATATTCTACGTGATGAAAAACTAAAGTAGCTTTTTTTTTTCCATGTGTAGCCCCCACCAGTTCTGGGCAGCACAAGATTAATCTTCTAGCTGCCAATCTATGAAGCTTTTGGCCAAACCAGAAACACCTAGCAATGTCTGCACTGCACCAACCGTATCAAAAAAATCCTCATCACCTTCGTTCTGCAGGCTTTATCGACATAACCATGCAAACATTTCTTCTCGGCTGCCTCATCTTTGCTCCTTGCCTTGCTTCACTTTGTCATTTCCAGGTCACTTCCCTTGCCTTTTTCAGCGTGTTTAGCATTGCTTCTTGTAAGCGCTGCCCTCAGGAGCACCGTCATGCATACTAAATGCATGTCTGGGACCATGGCATGAAGTGGCAAGAGGAGCAAGGTACAGTCATAGGGAATAACAGATGAGCCACAGACCTGCTGGAGGTCAGTTCTCTGCAGCTGCACAAGCACCCTCCTCTGTCCTCCTGGAGCCAGGGTGGCCCTCGAGGAGGTGGGTGTACCGCTTCTGCCATCCCTGGCTGCTCTGACTTGTCTTCAGTGGTGCCTGAGACAGCCCATTTTAGTAACGTAATTATTCACATTGAGCGTAATCAATGAGCCACAGAGCAATCTACTGGTTTCTCCAATCAGTGGAATTACTCAGAAGGATGAAAATGAGCTGTTTTTTCTGAAAATGATGTTGTAGTTCACACAGGAATGAATTCAAGGAAACTTTATGCAGGGTATGCTGTGACTCAGAGTACCTGTTCACATAAATCCTTGTCTTGCTGTAAAGTAGGGGTAGTGGTGCGTGTATATTTGGGAAGATGTGGGTCCCAGAGGTGTTTGCCTGCAGAAGAGTAATAACCAGAGGGAATATGAGTAAAGTGATGTAGAAAGTACTGCCGCTTGCCTTCTCTCTGCTGGCAGTGCCAGTGCAATGAGTAAAAGATTGTTTCAGTTGGGTTTAGCTGAGTGTTCCTCTAGCACGACGTAGACACAGCTCAGACTGACAGCCACCCAAGAGGGGTGGTGGAAGCTTGTCCCGCAGTGAGCTCCCATGGCTGCTGCCTGCTGGCCTGAGCCTGTGCCCTCGTGCAAATGGGCCGCACACCTTCAGCACCTGACCATGATCTCATGCGGGGTAGATGAGTCCTCTTGCCTCTCACATCCGCTCTTACTTCCAAATTACAGAAATAGATTGAGGATTTTGGGGAGGGAGGAAGAATTTGAGATGAAAAATGGCACTCCTGTGCTTGGCAGGACTTTGGCCAAGCTTACAACAGTATGAGGGAGGCCAAATGTGCGCCCAGCGCTTGAGCGTGCCTCGGCACAGCTGTAGGAAAGTGTCACACAGATTGCCAGCCACGTGCTGTGATTTTTATGTGCAAGTCTCTGTGTGCACAGGTTATGCATTATTCTGCAAATCTGCCTCTGTCTGCTTGCTAGCCCCAAAAAACCACAACTTCGTCTCCTCCACCATGTGTGCTGGATGCCACTTGCCCACCAAGAGTGTGGCTTGAAGGTTTTACCCTATTTTGAACAGATGCCAAAATGGACAACAGTCTTTTTCCCCTTTTGCAGTTGTGCATCTCCTCCTGCTCCCTTTCTTCAGGTTTGCAGGTTGTGTGGCTGACAGAAGTGGACTCTCTGGGCTCATCCTGTGGGCAATGTTCAGTGTTGATAAGGGGCAGGGCAGTCCTTGGAGGGTTTTTTACCTCTTGGCATGTTAATTTTCTGGTAGATCAGCAGATTGAACAGACTTGCCCTGCTTGTCTGCCAGTTGCTGTCTCTGTTGCAAGGAAAGCAACAGGCAGCAGTGGGAGAGCAGCATCTCTCCTTCACACTGTGCATGGTCACACCAGATTATGTTTAACATCCAGCTGCTGTCTTACCTGCTTACTGCTTACCTTTTATGGGCCTGCAAATGGAAGCTGCTGAGCTTTTATGTGATTATTGTTGGGTTCCTAGTTTCAAAATGCTGCCACAAATCACTGTTTGGCTTTAAAAAGCTAAAATGTTATGTTCATGAAGTCATTAATTTATTGTCAGACTCTTACACTGATCAGGGTGAGCAAGAATCAGATTGAGATCCAAATATTTCCACGCTTTCAGAGATCTCAGTTCCCAAGTCAAAGATTAGGTACAAATGCTCGTGGTGATCCCTCTCAAAATGCCTCATTCCAAGGCCATAACGATGCCCTGTCCATCTTTGGGCACTCAGCTCAAGTTCCTGAGTTTGATTCCTGTCCCTGCTCATCCTGTGCTGTCCTGCTGACATGAAGAGAGCCAAAGCTGAAGCTATTTTGAATTGCCATTTTTGAATTGCCATTTTTGAATTGCCATTTTTGAATTGCCTCAGCATTTGAAATCTAGCTGGGGAGGAGTGTTTGTGCTACTCCACGTTACTGTTAAAGTACTGTTCTTGGGGTTTGGAGGGGTTTCTTGCTTTATTTTTAATCTTCACAGTAGCTGTTTATGTGATACAGAAAACCTAGTCCAGGGCTCTTGCTGCTCAGGAAAATGAAGGGGGTATTTGAAAAAAAATGTTCAGTTGTGTCCAGTTGTTCAACTTGGTTCAGGACCTTGATTTGGGAGCCCAAAACATGTATGAGACAGCCAAGGTGTAACAACTGATATCTCTGAGACACCAGTCTGTCTTGGAGCGCGTCTCTGACGTTGCCTTTTGTCTTGATCTATAAGAGTAAGCATGGTAACACTATGATATTGGCAAGATGGTAACTTCCTTATGGCAGCATCTCTGCAGGTTTTAGGCACTAGTTCAGTAAGACACAGAACCATGTGAGCAACCCCAGCTCTGCTTGATAGGACACTTACATGTTTACTTAATTTTGAGCACATGAGTAGCCTTATTGGCTGTTGCATTTTGAAGCCCACCTTTAAATGATTTACTGACCTGGGCCTACATGCAGATGTGAATATTAAAAATGAAAATTCAGGCATCCAATCCAGATTGTGAAGCTGAAATACTTCTTTTTTTAAGGCAGTCTTGGGGATTTAAACATTTTCCATTAAGATTAATGGAAGATATATGCCTTAATTCCTGTAGATTGCTTTGAAAAACATCAATCAAATGTTACAGTATGCAGCCTTAAATGTTCGATGCCTTTGCATTGCAGTCTGCATTCTCAGCATTGTGGGCCTTGTAACATCTCCTGGTCACTGTTTTGCATCAGGACTGTAACTGTCCTTATAACACTGTGTTGTCAGCCCCTGCGATTTTTATCTTTGGTTTCATGGTACTTAGTTTTATCTTAA
This sequence comes from Mesitornis unicolor, assembly GCF_000695765.1. Taxonomy (NCBI): domain Eukaryota; kingdom Metazoa; phylum Chordata; class Aves; order Mesitornithiformes; family Mesitornithidae; genus Mesitornis; species Mesitornis unicolor. The sequence goes on from NW_010196589.1 coordinate 19,068, forward strand.
GATCACAATTCTTAGTCCTGATTCTTGGTTTCTGTTCTTCTACTTAGCGTGGTAAGATCTGCGGGGGGAGATGGACATTTACAGCCTTTAAATTTGTGAAATAAGCACTTGACAGGATTAACCATAAGCGCTCAGAATCCCAGAGGGAATATAAAGTTGATAGACTTGTGCGTGTGTTTTTAAATCTTGAGGTTGTTACCATCAGTCCCCTGATGAGTAGGAAGCCCGTTTCATTGCTGTGGAGCATTTGATGCTGGCAATCTGGCACACTCATCCCAACAACGTCCCACATGTGCATCAGACACGCGTGTTGGAAGGCTGGATCCGTGCTGCTGTGTTTTAGCAGGTACCACAGTTGAACGGCCCTCCTCCCTGCCTTTCTGGAAAGTACTTACGATTGTTCCCAGCTCCTCACTTTTCTGAATGCTCAACCCTCTCTTCAGTGGTGCTCCAGGGATCCCAGAGAGATGTAGCAAGTGTAATTTCCATGTGCTATCTGTAGAACTGTGCTGTTTTTTGAAGGTAAAACCGTGTTTTCCTTTAACTCTGCCTTTTGTTCCTAGGCATCAGTGCTTGAGGCAGAGCATTTCATTAAAGATTTATGTAAAGCAGGGGCTGGTCTCTGAGGCAGGAGGATAAGGCAGTGCTCCAGAATGCTAATGTGTAGCTGTGGAGCAGTCTGAGATGTGCATAATGCAGCACCGGTTGGGATGGCCCAAGGTTTCATCCAGGAGAGGGGAAACTTGCACCATCTTAATCTTTGCCAACCTATAACTTTGAGGTTTGTTCGTGTTTTGGTTTAGGTGAGGAAACAGAAACCTCCTGGAGGCAGGCCTTGCCAGGTACCCTGCGAGTGCATGGGCTGTGAGGAGCGAATAGGTTTGGCTCTTGGAGGCGGATGGCAGCCAGCAGCCCCACAGAATCACGGCAGCTCAGTACATGAAGCTGAAGATGTTGGGAGAAAACCTTAACGGTGTCATTTTGCTCTCTTTTGGCTCTGTCCTCCTCCTTCCAGCTAGCATGAGCAGGACATGGAGGTGAAGCTCAGCTTGTTTCCTTTGCTGGAGTCCCTCTGGTAACTTTTGCAAGTGCCTGAAGTGTATGGAGAATGTGCCTTTTTCCCCCTCTGTTCCTGGTAGGATGTTTGGGCATCCAGGGAGTCTGTCAAACATGGAGACACTTGTGAAAATCCACAAGTGCATCCAAAAGCGTTAGTGTGGGTATCTTCATCACGTACTTGGCAGTTCCTGCAGCTGCAGTGCTGATAAGAATCCAGCTTGTGGAAGAGCATTTGTGTTCATCCAGAGCTGTGAGCAGGGACTGTCCCAGCCCCATCTGCAGCAGCTTGTGCGGAGCCCAAGCAACCTCTGTCTGACAGCACTGACTATACATCTAACAGCATATGTAGCTTTCCCCGGGCTTCACAGCTGCTCACAGGAATCCACACATATTTTTTCTAAATGGTGTTGTTTGCTGCTCATCGCAGGTGCAGCTCCTGTTCTCAGCTTTGCAGGCGAAGCCCTTTCCTGTAAGGATGCACCCAAAGCTCTCAGGGACTTGCTGTCCTTCAGACACATGCATTAATGTGTTGCTGAGCTGTTTATTTGAATGTAAAGGCACAACAGGAAATGGAGGTTGTATTCATGGAAATGTAATTATGTATGTTGTGTAAACTAACTAGTAAAAGTAATTCTGGAACTCAAAACAGGACAAGATTTGAATACTTATGAACCAAAACAATGGTGGTTGCTGCATACTTCGGAATAAACACCACTCTGTCCTATAGGAGATGCTGTAAGTGTTGTCACATCCCCCCTATAGCTCTGGCAGCTGGAAATGACCATCCTGCAGACCCCGTGTAGGAGGCTTTGGCAGATGTGGTCTTGAATTCTCTGCGGTGTGGAGATTCTGCAAGTTACAGGATAAAAGACTGGAACAAGCTTGCCTACGCAGGCGGTACACTTCCAGCTAATCTGCTGAAGATAGGATCTGTGTGTTCCTTTGAAGTCACTTGTGGAGAGCCACGATAATGAGGAAATCTCTTGGATGGTCTCCCTCTGCCCAGTTGCTCTGGTTGGGATCAGAGGCCAAGCTGCTGCACTGAACGTACATGAGGGAATGCTGCAGGGCTCTGGGCACACAGAGGGTGGTGGGTGGCAAGCAGCCTTGTCAGGGGATGAATAGGGAAATGTTTGATTTTTGCAAGCTAAAATATCAGCCAGAGCAGCATAACAGTGAGTGTGAAATAGCTTTCTGAGTTGGAGAACCCAGAGATTAAGCATTTGCAATGCACACCTTTGTGGTGTGCGCTCCCAGCTTGCATCAGCTGTACAAAGTGATTGCACTCCTTGTTACTAAGGTGTCAGTGAAGCCAATTCAGTCCTGGGATCTAATTTCACCATGTACTTGATCTAGGAGAGCAGACCGTGACTGTCTCATTTGCAGTTTGCTTAAAGATAAGGCTCTCCACAAATTGGAAAATCCCAGTCCTCATAACATTGGCCTTCTGCATGGAGGATGCCAGCCATGTGTGTGTAATTTTAACAAGAACACATCTGGAGAAACATTCTCAGCTGTTTGCCAGAGGCAGGTAATGCCAGGTTTTTATAAGAGAAAGTTCTGAAAAACTTGGGATTATTCTGGTGCAAGTCAACTCGGTTGCTATGTGAGTAGAGCTTTAGAAAAAGATTGGCCAATGTGGTTATTCTAAGTAAGGAATAATTCTCTAGCTCTCCTAAACTGTGGAATATGAATTTAAAAAAATCCAAATCTATTTCTGCATTTCTGTGGTCTCCATTTTTTGGCAGTGCGAGTGACCTGGGACAGCTAAATGTTGCTCAGCTTATCTGCTGCATCTTCAGCAATGAGTGTGGGCAACCATCGGCTTCCAGTCACTTTCAGCAGCTCTGCAAACAAGCATTGGAAATGGCTTTGCTGATGCTACAGACGACACTGGATCTAGAAATAACAGGTTGGCAGTGATAAGTTGTTGTTTCTCAGCAGCTTTGGAGGACAGAGTATACTTGAAATAAATCTATCAGGTAGAATTTCAAATTGGCCAGGGCTGTAAGCAACAGTTTATTGAGCTTATTTATGATGTTGAACCTAGGAAATGAAATGGAGAAATGTCAAGTGCTTTCAACACCAGCCAGCACAATTTAATGCCCCCTCCCCCTTGCTTGGAAGCTCTGTCTTGGCTTCATGCCGGAGGCATATTATTGTAATAAAACACATTCACATTCTAGGTGGTAAATGGAATTTACCCGATAATTAAAACTACAAGTAAAATAAATTCATTCATCATCATCTTCATTCCCAGCGTAGCTTACATTCTTAGCACTATATATGGTATAAAAATCTGCACCTTGGGCTTTTTAGCTGTTCGTGGCATAATGACCAAATCCATCTGTGAGAGTATTGGGAATCTACGCTGAAATAAAACCACACAAAAGCTTGATCTGAGCAGTTCCCTTAAATGATGTTTCCACAGTCTCTTCTCCTGTGTTTGAACTTTGGCCTGGTCTGGATCACATCTTCTTTCCAGGCTGCTGGTCATTACCATTATACAAAGACTCAAGTTCCTCAGCTGAGTAACCATCTGTCTGCCCTCCCACACAGACACCTGAAGATGAGTTAATTGTTGAAAAGAAAACAAATAATTTAAAGACTTTGGGAGCCTCAAATGCATCTGTCTAAAATATTGGAAGTTGCCAGTGTGTTTTTGCATGTGTTAATAGGAGGGATACGTTCTTAGGGGTGAAGTTTGCTTGTTACATTAGAATTATGGCATTCAGTTCAGTAGAGTTGCTTCAGAATTGTGCAAAGGGGATTCTTGATGCCTTGGTTATAATACGTGCACTGAGCCTGACGTGTTGAATGTGGGCCACTTGGACGTGCACAAATGAGTATTAGCTGAATTCTGTCCCAAGGGCCAGCAGCCCTCCTGCAGACCTGGGGACAGGGAGGAGTGACATGAGAGCTGCAGTCTTGTTCTGTAAATCACATCTCTTTGTGCAGCCTTACTGAGTAAAGCCTTAGTAAGCAGTCACATAATCCAGCACAAGTAGCACAATTGAGCACAGCAGTTCCTTTTCAGAGGAGTGCTTCCTAATAGTAGGATAAACTTGCACAAAATAGAAAAATTGAAGACAACTTTGAAATAAATCCTGCAATGCAGCTAGAGGGATCTTGGATTAAAAGCCTCTTGCGTGCTGCTTTATGAACAAACAACTTCATCCGTGATAGAGTGTGTGCCCTGAGCATACATAATAAGGCAATTAAGAGAAAGCACAGTCAATGGAATAATATTGTATTATCTTTTTGTTTCACATAAGTCCTGTATCTCCTTTCCACTGCCAGTTTGCTGTAAATTGCACCTTGTCATTAATAGGATTATTGATAACTCTGCCAAACACAGCTTCTGCAGAATTTTCTGTTTGCTAAAATGCCTCCTCCATCATTAAAAAGTGTTACTAATATGCTTTCAACATAAATCTTGTAGTGTTAATGCTCTAGGTTACAGCCAGAAGTGAGTAGAGCTGTGTAGGTTGTTAAAGCTGGAAGACTGGGACCCGTGCCTGCTTTGGGCTGCAGTGTCTCAACCTGTCTGAATTTTTTTCCAAGTTTGTAACCTGTTAGAAGTGAATGTGCCCTTTGCCCCAGGGCAAAATCAGGGACGAATACTTCTCTGGATAGATCAGTTTGTGCCATGATCGAATGTGCACCAGACAGTTTAAATTTCCGTGCTTTCACCCTCTCACTCTGGTTGTTCGAAGGCAGCAGCTGTGGTGCAGGTATCCCTAGGTTTTGTTGCTGGTGATGGCTCTCTGGGGCCCTGCACCTTGAGAGGTGGCACGGTGGATGGTTTGCACTGGCCATGGCTGTAGGGACGTGGTGATAGACAAGTTCAAAGTCTGATGGCATCTGGGAAGTCAGCTGAAGGATGTGGGTTCACAACAAAAAGCTCTTCATTGCCTGCCAGCAAGGTTGACAGCAATGTGGCTCACACGTCATATGCTGTCCCTCAGCCTGGGTCCAGAAGGGATGGCTGTAGGGCACAGGCTCATTTTGGGCTTAAAGACAGCATTGAGGCTGCAACTTTGTCCAAATCACTTCTCTTTGCTGAGTGGCATCACGTCTCTGAAGTTTGGGTTCAGTTTCAGGCAGCTGCTTCCCGGCCCTTTATCATCCTCCCCAGTGCAGTCCATCATTCTTGTACCTGCAGCATTGGCTGTGCAGAATGCAGGGCAGGTGGTGCTGTGTCTCTCTGCCCTTTGACAGCTGCTTAAATCCTTCCTGCATGTTGTGGTCCAGGAGGTGCTGAGTGGGATAGATAGTGGAGCTGCCATTGCTCACACTCTGGTTTATTTGGAAGAGCTGTGTCGCAGGGTTATCCTGCACTACTTTGCTCCTGCCAGGCAGTGCTTTATTGTTGACAAGTCTGAAAGCTGCAGGGCTGTCTGGAGGAATGAATATAGATGATCCTCCCATCGTTGGTGAGACTCGGAGATCATCTGTCACTGCTTTTTCAGGTCTACTTCCAGCTTGAATCCGGATTGCTGTCTAGAGCATCAGACACATTTAAGTGATTGCTGCTGTTCCCTGTGTGCCCAGTCGCTGTGTAGTATTCTCTAGTGCTCAGTCCAGCTCAGACTTACATAGCACAAGGGAATTTAATCGTATCTGTGAGACATGATTTATCATTATTTGATGGAGCTGTGTGGTATCAGTCTGGAGTTGTAATAAGGCTTGAACAGTTTTGCCTTGGTAACCTCCTGACGTTTCAGCACCGTAACCAAATTCAGGCTGAGCAAGGTTGGTGCAGAGCAATGCCCTGAGATTTTCATTAGCAACATGGCGATGTTCAGATGTCTTTGAATCCGGGGCCTGCACAGAGTTAGAGCAGTGACCGCTCTGCGTTCTTGCGGCCCCTTTTCCAGCTCATGTAAAGCAGTGATTTGAGATGGCCTGCCCCGTCATTTAGAAGATGATTATTCTCTCAAAGCAGCACTTTGTCAGACTGTAATTTTAAAATTACATTGTGTTTTGCTAGGACTTGGCAGAACTTCTCCTGGGCCTAGACTTTTAAAAAGCTCATTCCTGGTGCAGTTAAGAAAAAAAACAAAAGGAAGAAGGAAGAGTGATTTGAAATGAACTGTTTGTTTGGGAGGGGTTTTTTTTTGAGCGCTGTCTGAAATTCATGCTTTTAAAGATGTGTTCCCACGCTGAGTCACTTCCAGGGTTCCTACAGAAAAGCCTGGCTGGCGTTTTAGAGGTCGATATTTGTTGACTGCTTTAGAGATGTTGCCAGTGCACAGCAGTGGTGTCTTGCAGAGGAGGGCTACAGGCATGCCCTAAGATAAATTGGCTCAAAAGGTAGGCACTAGCTCTTTGCTGCTTTAATTTTCCTCCCTCTGGGTTCGCTGTGCTGTGTGATTGCAACACACACTGGGCTGGGGTTGCCATCTTTTCCTGGGTGACAAGGACAAATATTTTTGCCTTCAGAGAGACTGAAGGTTTCTTTTTTTGTGTGTCTGGGGAGCACATAACGTTGTCACCTGTGACAAACCCAGCATTAGAAATAAGCTTGCTGTGGGTTAAGAGCCTCTAACTTGAGGTTATGTGGCTGTTAAGCTACTAAATGTCATTTTAACTTACGGAGTCTCACTCCAGCCTTATTTCTCAGTGCTTCAGTTGGTGAGTGTGCAGTTTTGTTACTGCTACTTGTGGAGTGCATAACTCAGTGTGAGTAAAGATGCCCATCTGAAATCATAATGTACGACGACATTAAGCCCCATTAGTTAAGAGTTGGACCGGTTACAAATGAGGGTAAAATGCACACTCCATTACTGCATCTGTCTCTTCTCCATGTGTGTTTAATTTTCTGAACAAAGGGTGGGGAATTACGAGACACCTCTTTGATACGTTTGCTGCCATTTTGAGCCAGCCCAGATCTGGGACAGCAATTGTATTTTAATCAGCTCCGTGAGTCATCACAAAAGCCGCCAGCTCAGGTTGGATCGCAGAGTTTGTGTTGTTGCTGATGTGCAAGAGATGAAATAGAAAGAAGACAACGTGGTATTTAGCTGCAAGACTGAGCTCAAGGTGCTGGCAATTTGAGAAAGCTCAGTTTTGGCTTTGCGTGCCAGACATTTACTGTGGGACGAACATGTTTGCCATGCGATGATGTCATTTTGATAGAGTCACTTTACAGATAGTGCCCACAGCTCAGCAGAAGGCTTGGCCTGAATACAAAGACCTCTTCAGGACTCTTCTAAGTCTCCTGGTTGGAAGAAAGCCTGTACTGAGGTGACAGCGAAATGCATGCAGGTAGTGAAACTACTCATCTGGTAAAATTCCTGCCTCAACTCACTTTCAAATCAAATTGTCATTGAACTGCCTGGAGAAGGTGAAAATTATCAAAGATTTGAGGATGTGAGAAAGAAAGAAAATCACAGGATTCTTGAGAGGATGGAAATGTGGTGCTGAACAAAACCTTTCCTTGTGGGGAGGAAATTGGAAGCTCCTGGAGGCTTTTGTAGAAATGGGCATTGAAAAACGACGAACTGAGCTCCAGAATAACCTCTTGACTCCAGGTTCTCATCATGTGTGGTGTGGCAGTGGAGCAGAATGAAGAACTGATGTAATATGAAAAAGGGATGTTTTAAAAGTGGAGGATTTGGAAATTTTGGAATTGAGTTTCCACTGAGAAGTTACTTGGCTGGTAAAATAGACTGCAGAACTGGAAAAGTTGTACTATGTATATGATGAAACTTTTTTCTCCCTGGGTAATTCTGTGGTAGCCACCTAAATACTCACTATGTTAATGAAAATTATAAACAAGAAAGCAATTACATATTTATGAATGGTGGGCATGCACTTCAAAATGCCCAGGACAATAAAGAAGAATATTTCTCATTAGTATGGTGAAAGAGACATAATGGGCTAAATAACTTAATTTCCTACCCATTTCTGGATTTGGCCAACACAAAAGATTTCACTGAAATAAATGATCGCAAAACAGACTGAGAGAATCTTGGCCAATATCCTCTTTTTCAAGAAAACAGATTCTAATAATAAAATCCTGTGTTTGATTGCTTATCCCAATGAAAGGCTTTTAGTGATCCTTCCTTTTCATACTGTTTAATGGGCTGTAGCAATATTGCCAACCAGTCCAGGGCAGGAAGGGGAGTTTAGCGCTGGCCTTGGCAGGAAGGTTGGGGCACAGATCTGGCCAAAGCACGATGGCACTCACGGGGACCAGCTTTGAGGACTGTTAAATGTGCAGTATGGAAGTGAAGGAGAGTATTGGTGTGAAGGGGGGATGTTCACAGATTCTCTATTTTCAAGATAATACTTGAACAAAATGCTTATTCTAGCAGAAGAGGAAATTAGAAGTAAGCAAACTCCTCTCCTTTCCCAAAAGGGCTCCCACATATTGGACAGGCACTCTCGGCCCTCTGAGATATGAGGAGGTCTCCGGGTGACTTGGCTGTAGGCACACACTGCTTTTGGTGTTTGCGGAGTATGTAAATTGCTGTGTAAAAACTTGTGCTTTTGGACACTACAGCTTCTCTGCTAAAACTCTTTGAAAAACTTAAATATCCAGAGCTGTGTCTAAAGGTGAATTGCAGCTTGTCCTGTTCTTGTAGCAAAATGTGATGGCTTTGAGCAATCTCTGAGCTGTTTTGTTTTCTTCACTGACCATTAAAAAGCACCCAATTCCACTGTGTTGTTTTAAAGGTTGAGTATTTCGTTTTTGTGGATATTTTATGCAGAGATCCTTGAAATCCCTGAAAAACCAGCTTGTTTCTCCAAGTCCTAGGCATGTCTGCTGAAAACACTGTAACTGTCATAAGAAATGATTTCACTGTACAGGCTGCCCAAAACAGACATATTGATGTTACTTAGCCTCCGCTTGCCAAGTTGAGCGCTAGGATTGTGTTTTCACATGCGAAGAAGCTATCAGCTTTACAGAGCCATATTTTTATAAGCTGCATTTGGCTGTCACACCTTCTCCTGTAGTCTCTTGATATGCAAACAAGTCTCGGTTATATATGGTTCTGGCCTATAAACTGGTATCCCTGAAGAGTTCCTGATTATCCTTCCATTAACTTTTACTCTCCCCTGTCTCCCTCGGGGAGGGAACAAGTAGTCTTTCCTTCATCATGGGTTTCCAGCTGGTTACCTCCACGGTTCCCTACTAAATGGATTCTCTCAGTAGTTGTGTGTGTCACTAAGGAAATACTGACTGTGAAATTTCAGCGCCATCTAAAAGTACAGCAGGGACCGCTGAAATGGGGATTTGAAAATCCAAGATGCTAGGAAAGTATCCTGAAGAACAGAGTAATCATACATTGCATCTAAAGCATAGTGTCAGAGAGCACCAGGAGAAGGGGCATCGCTCTTTCTATGTGGTGTTTCAACTTCTCAGCTGAAAATTTTGCTGAAGGCTTGTGTGATTCCCTGCCATGCTTATATTTTCTGGTCTGATTAGTGGTGTTTACAAACCAACATTCAACCTTGCATCTTGGTTGCAATGAATGCTGCACACTTCATTGTGTTCATAATTTCCGAAATCTCTTTTCTTTATGGAGTTCAGATTATCTCTTCATCAGATTCTTATATGCTGTGACCTTTGGGGCTGCAGTTGAGGACATCCCGGCAAAGCATTTAGCAGTGAAATCTTCATCTGTCCTGTGTCCATCCTTCTGCAAACTCCCATGACAGCAAATATTTGTGTGAGTGCAGCCTGAGTCGGATTCCCAAAGACTGGGTCCGCGCAGGGTGCTTTGTGCTGGGAGCACAAAGGACCCATCCGTGCAAGTTTTGGACACGCCGGTGAGGTCTCGACTGTTAATATATATTATTATTTAAATTTTAAGTGAAACAGCCTTTGAGGCCTCTCTCTCTCTCTCCTGTCACGTATGCCTGCTTGTTTTGTATCCATTTGACAACGTGCTGTATGTTTCTTCTAGTTATTGCCTTAAATTAAGCATAAACCAGTGTTTGCTCGCTCCCATCAATATGCTTTGTTTGAAACAGGCTGCTGGCTCAGCTCCTTTAGAATTTTTCAAACTGAAATGATTATTTAGCTGAATAAATGTTTCAAGACAAGTTGCACACTTCTGCACATTAGCACTCTTAGAAAATTTGCAAATAGACTTATTTTTTAAATGCCATATTTAACCTTGTTGCTGTAAATATTTATGTGAGCAGTTGTTGTATCTGGGGAGCAGGGGTGACTCCCCTTATCTGCATGAATCAGAATCATACGTTTCGGATAGTCACACTGATTTCAAGGGCTTGTTGAGTTTGTGGCCACTGAACAGAAATAAGGTGGTTAAAATTTGACCCTAGCTATGTGGCGATGCCACACACAGTTTGAGCATGTGATTCACCCAATTTCCCATGCGGAGTGGAAAGGCAAGGGTTTTCTTCAGTTGCATGTATAAATCTATGGGCTTGAGAGATTACAGGTGGCATTAGACTCTTCCTTTTGCAAATCCTACATATTTGCATATCTGTACATGCATACTTTTAGCAGAAATTTCCCTAAAAAGTCCTGTTGTGTATGTCTCTGTGCAGGTCTGGAGTCTTTGAAGATTAAGTAAGGGTGAGACATTTAGCCACAGGGTAACAGCTCTGGTGTACATTCAGATTTTGTATCGGGTAGTGTGTTGTATTATTAAAATAGTACAACTATATAGTACAACAAGCACTGCAGAGGGGAGTGTGTGTGTCCTCATCGGGGCTGCCTGTGCGCAAAGCAAGCTGCTACCCTACAGCATTGGAGACTGAGGGAAAGGAAAGCCATGTGTGGTGTTTGTGGCTTCTCAAAGCACCAGAATACTGAGTTTAAAAAGCTCTGTGCTTTCCAGTGGGTCACATATCTTTCTGATCTATAGGATTTGCACCTTTGACACCGTCTTTTGAGGAGCACTTCCAGAAAATATGGAATGAATGTAGATTATGTGGGAAATATCTTGGTAGTGTGCTCACACAGCTCAAGTCAGCACAATCTCCCACTCTTAACTGAACGTGTCCTCTATGGAAATTGGCTTTATAACCCACATTTCAGCTGCTGAAGAGTTATGAGGTCAGCAAGTGCACTTCAGTATTTAGCTCATTTTGTGTATATCTTGGACCGTATTCACCCCTGGGTTTTATATGACAAAAATCAGTGGAACAATGCCAAGAAAAAGTTCATCCTCTAATATTTAAAGTCAGCTCCTTCAACACACGTGTATTTCACTGAGCTCCCTACCGCAGCTCTCGGAAGGCTTCTGCTCGCCGCTTCCCAAAGGTTATAATTTTTATATGGGTACTGAGAATAACTAACAATAGCAGATTTTGGATAGATATTAAATCTCGTGCTTTGGGATATGAAGTAGTCTCTAACTACTCGAGAGCAGAAGGAGGCTGCTGTAGTGAGCAAATGACTGTATTTCTGCCCTCTGCACTGCTCTTGCCCTTTTCTTCGATGCATCTGATGGTGGCCGGTGGGAGAGGTGAGCTGGATGGACCGCAGGCAGCTCGGCATGGGTGATTCCCATGTTTTTCTGGGAGCACACTGTTGATCCCGAAGCCAGAGCATCACATCGCTGGTGCTTTGATAGGAAACAAAGAACTAATGTCTGCAATCTTTTTTTAATGACAGACTCTTAGCAGTGATCACAGAATAGTCTCACAGAGTTAATTTTGGCTAATGAGCAATTAGTCAGCTCGGTGGTGACCCCCTTGCCTGCTGGGGAGGAGGTGGCCGGGGCTGAGCGTGACACTTCCCTGGGGTGTGGGAGCCCCAGCAGGACCTGTCTGGGCCCAGCACCCTCACCTGCGGCAGCACTTGGGCTGCAGCTGAAATTGCCTTTCTCTGAAGTTGAGGGATTTATTTTTCCAGCTACAGACTCGCTGTGTTATCCTAAATGTCAGCAGAGTGTCTTTTTTTAAATTTTTTTTTTGAATACTTAGTGCAGCCAGAGAAAATCTGTCAGCAGAAGACTCCTTGCCTCCCCAAATGAAGGTTGAACTTGCGTGGGCTGAGCGTATTCCAGTGTGAATGTGTTTAAATTTGGGGACAGCTACAGATGACGTTGCTGCTTTCTCGCCTCGTTCAGGCAGCGTGGGGCTGGCGAGTGCCCCAGAGCCGACGCGTGCCTGGCCGCCTCGGGTCACACAGCGGGTGGTGAGACTGGGACTGGGCACAGATGGTGCTCCAGAAGGGGAAATCCAGAAGCTCACGAGCTCATTTCTTTTAGGGAGACGTGTCCATATGCCACCCATACAGCACAAAAGCCTGCTCGTCAGTCTGGAGCCCTCTGGGGCTGCTAGGATGAAATAACCCAAATCCATAGCTAAGACCGGAGCCTGATACTGGCTGTGCTGGTGTAGCCCTTCTGCTCTGTCCCCCGTCTCTGGTAGGGAGTGAAGTCCTGTGGTTTTGAGTGTCATCATCCTCGGTGCCTCTTCAGGCCAGGGTGAGGGGATGTTTGGGAGGAGTTAGCTAGGAAGCCTGCGTGGACAGATCTGTCACTGACAGGCTCAGCTCTGACCTCTCGGTTTTCCTGTCCAGAATCCTGTGCATGGCTTTCAGGGCGCCTGGAGGATAAGGTGTGTGAGCACATTCGGGTGCTCGGTTGCCCATGCCCTGGGCTGGGCACTGCACACGGAAGCACAGAGGTGCTCACCATAAAGGATGCCATGCCTCACAGTGGGGCATAAATCTCAGGGGTGCCTGCAGACCATGGCAATTACAAGTAAAAATCTAAGAGGCATTTATGCTGGTCTGGTAACTGAACATTGCTCAAATACAGTGTAATTAATGTAGTGGCAAATTGACATTGGTGATAGTCAGAGCTTATGCTGCTCTTCAGAAAGTGTTGATGTTTTCTGACATAACGATTAGACCTTCTTCCATTTAATGTTTTAGCAGATTTGAGAAGAAAAAAAATAGTCCAATGAAATGTTGTCCCACCCAAACGGGAGCAGTGATATGCAAGTTACTTGAATTGCTGTATTTATATATTGGGGAGGGGGTAGTACACTCCTATAAAAATGTGTGTGCCTCTATATAATGGCATATATGTATAGAATGGCCAAAAAACATCATTATGCATTCATATTTGTGCGTTGAGTCTGTCTGAGGATGCATGTGTATGTATAAAAATATGATTTATAGGTTTTTAAACCTCTGTGACAGACTCCAGGAGACCAATTTCTAAATGTATGCCAAGATTTTTGACTAAGAGACAGGTAGCAGTAGGTGCTAATAAATGAAAGAACTGCGAGTGAAATGTTGTGACATGCACCTCTCTGAACAACCTGCGGAGCGCTGGCAGAATCATCAAACCGAGCTGAGAGTAATCAGCAGGGACTGATAAAGCTGCTCTTGTAATTATTTGTTTGATATACAGCTTTCCTTCTTCCTTCTGCATAAATAGCAGAATTGCTTTGCTTAGTGTGGGAGGTTTTTTATTCCTGTCAGGGCTTGTTCTCACCAAGATGTCAGGAGAGGAGGTCTGAGGTCTGCATTTTTGCTTTATTTACGAGCTTTCCATTGTAATTCTGACAGCATGTTGTGGAGACAGCATTCATTTAGATGGGGAGAGGCGTCCTTGCTCATGCAAAGCTGTCGCTATTGCAGAGGCCAGACCGTTCCACGCTGCTTTTAAGTCACTCTGATTCCTGCAGGTTTGGCCTGGAAGAAGCTGTTCCTGGAGAGGAGGCGGCTGCAGAGGTCTGAAGGCAATCACAACATAGTACCTGTGTATTTAAATATTAAACAACATTCCCACAGCAGCTTTCTCCTTTACAAGTGTAAGTCTGATGGTGCTGCGGTCCAGACTGCCCTACAAAACCGTTCAGCCCTTCAGACTGACAGCGGTCAGTCAGCCTTCAGTAACTTTCTCTCCTCACCACTGCCTAAGCAAGAAGATCCAAGTGTTGACCCATTTCCAGGCAGTCACGGTGGTGGCCCATCAGCAATGACCGAACTGAGCCAAAAGGCTCCTGTTGATGTCAGTGGTTTCTGGGAACACTGCCTGCATGGTTTTGTTCCGGGATTTCTCTCTGTCCATGCCTGGTTGAGCTCTGACGTCACTCAGGGCAAATTCTGCAATTCTGTTTTTAACAAAAGGTACAATAATTCATTCCTGTTCTAAGCACTTTCGTTTTCCTTGGACCATTTATGTCTTATTTATCCTTTTTCTTTTCTTGAGGAGAAGGAAATCCTTCTTTTCCTTAAGAAAAAGCAAATTTATTTAAGCAAAACCAAACCCCAACAACCCTATACACCAGAATCCAGAATAGTTTTTATATCATCTAAAGGTTTTACCAGGAACTTAGGAGGAAGGGGGAGGTGTAAGGGGGAAGAGGCACATTAGAGCAGAAAATAGATTTCCTAGCCTAAAGTGAGAAAAATCCAGGCTGCTGCCTTTAGCATACATTTGAATACTGTCAAGGGTATCTGGAATATATTGGTAGGCGTTCTCTTTCTGATATTACTAAAAAAATCTGATAACGATGAGGCACAGATACGGCACCGGCCCTGTACTTAACATGCACGTGCAATATTGGGAAGGCATCTGGGCCATCAGAGGCTGTGTTCAGTCTCATGGTCAATGCCAACTCACTCAGGAGGAATACTTCAGGCTTGAACCAGATTAATGAAAAGAGAAATTGTTCAGAGACTTAAAAAAAGCTTTACACCCGTTGCTATTTTATGGGGGATTGTTCCTGAGTGATTACGGTTGCGTCCTTTCAATGCTTTCTGATTTCAGGCAATGATGGCATTTTAAGATAAATAACGTGTTCACAGCTCTGCTTGTTATTGAAGGGCTTTTATTATTGCTGATGTTACATGAAAAAGAAAGTTATTAAAAAAAATGTGGCACTAACAAATTGAAGCCCCCAGGGAACTGTTGCCTGAATGGGATTTTGATTGGAGTTCAATTTAATTGGCCATAAATCTTCTTGCCTCTGATTTACATTCTACTTTAGACCAGTCTACCAAATTCATGATAATCAGGTTTTCATTTTTCTCTATTGAGCAAAATACTCTGACATGAGCATAAACAGAAATATTCCTTCAGCAAGGTGACCTTGTTCTTGCTTGCACTGTGCTGGTAATTGATTTAATGCCTCCTTACCTATAAATTGGGCCTCTTTTTGAGGCATGTCCGTCAGATTTTGAGGTAATTGGTTAGCCGAGTTGTTTTTTCACTGTAGTATTTTAGCGACAAGATCTAAAACCTCCTAAACCTCTAGTACAAGAGTGGCTGTGATCATTCTCACTGACACGATGGAAAAAAATTCAGCTGGTAGATGTACGCGTGCCTCTCCCGTTGGCTGGCGTTGAATGCAGCTACGTGCCTATCTCAGAGAATAAAAGCTCTTGTTCTAGCCCGGAGTAAATATGTGGGATGCAAAGCCCAGTAATTTCAGTGGGGTTTGGGTTGAATCTTTTTCCTGTCACATTGGAGCGTCTTTAGGGAAATGAAGTTACACTGCGGGTGCCACTCACACCAGGCCCTTCTGGTTTGGAGGCTTCCTTTAGAGGAAGAAGCTGGGATGGCTTTGTGCTCCATCAGTTGCCCAAGTGCTAGCAGGGAGAGAATGGAGACAGAGGGCTTCTCTACGTATTTGGATCACTCCTGGGGCAATGCAAATCCTGGTTTGGAGGTGCTGGACCTAGTTTGTGGACTGAGTTACTCTTTTGGATTAGAATGGATTTTCACAGAAGTTGGAAGCCTATCAATGATTTCTTAGTGTGTGAATTTGTAGCTGCTTTTTACAGCAGAGGTCACTTTGGTTTGGGATTTTCCTTGAAAAACTGGATGAAGAGGGTTTATGCTTTAGGTTAGTACCCCATGGGAGCTGCAGCTGGGTTGCTCTCATTGCCAGTTCTTCCCCAGTCCAAGCTCTGCTGTGTCTTCCCTGCCCACCTTGTGCTGGGGTTTCCCTGTGCCCTGCCTCTCCTCCCCAGGAACGGGGATGGCAGCAGCACTCACCCAGCTTCAGGCTCCAGCAGCTCCCAGGACAGTTTAGAGCAGTTCAGTTTGGGGCAAACAGGTGTATAGTAGAATTTTGTCACCCCCAAAAGACATTTTACACAGGAAAAAGTTTTCCAGGCACCCTGAAGCCCCTGGCCTGCATCCCTCCACTGCTGTGGGGCACTGTAAGCCACAATGCCCTGTAGAGCTGTGTTCTCGCTCTTCACTGCTCTGCTTTCCTTTCCCTTACTTTACCCAAGGCTGCTTTTTACAGTTGCTCTTTAGGTTCGGCAGTTTTCCTTACCTGCCTGATCTGCAGCACCCAAAGGAAGCTCCATGGAAGAGGACTGGGGGGGAAAATTCTTTAGGGAAGTGATGTGGGAGGAGACATGACTGAGAGATGAGAACCAGGTGGGATCAAAGGAAACAGAATTGTCATCTAATTCTGATTAGATGCCCAAACCCCTTAAATTCACTTGCTGCTTCTACAGTCTTACGTGTGCGAGTCTCAGTAAAGGGCCTCAGGTGCTGCAAGGAATGGGTAAGAAAGAGGAGGGAGCCAGCCCGCATCAAAATGCAATCATTGTTATTGAGTTGGAGAATATTGCAGTTAAGTGTTTTTCCCCACCCTTCCCATCCCACAGTTCTTTTCCCCTGCAATTCTTTTGTGTTTCTAAGTTGAGTAGCTTCCTTATATTGCTCATTTAACCATTTCCAACAGTACTGGAATTGACAGGTTGAGTTTTCAGCAATTTCACAACTTCATGTACTGTAAATTGAATGTTTTATGGCCTGTCGAAAAGGTGACAAGAAAGTTACATCTGCTACCGGTTTCCTAATTACTTCAGTATCAAATGCATTATGAGTTTGTTAATGCCAGGTACTCTTGCTGGAAAAAAAAAGTTTATAACCATGGTCTTGACAAGTGGAAGCAATTACTTTGCAATGGTTTTCCTTTTGTTTTCTGAAACGTTAGAATTCTTTCTCTCCTCTTTCCTCTGCTTCCCTCCCTACAAAAGAAATAGAGAAAAATCTGAATTTTAACTCATTATGATTATCTTCTGAAGTTGTTTTTTTTTCTCTCTGCAATGATGAATAGCTGGAAGATTACTGAAAGTAATGTGAAGAAAATGAGCATTTGTTGCCGAAGTTTCTGCTGAGCCCATTGGTGTTTAGGGCTTGTATGATAGTGGTGGGCAGGCACCAAGGCAGGTGAGACCCAACTGTGCCTCGTGTAGTCCTGGCTGTGAGCACAGAGCAGGGTTTGTTGGCCAGGGGACAGGACAGAAAGCAGGCGCTTTACGGGGAGTGGCTGAAGGACTTGTGCTATATCCTCACCTCAGGGATCACGTGGCAGAGATGAGAAGGATCACAGACAGAAGTGTCTTCATGCCAAATAATGCACCTACAAACAGCTAAATCCTTCTGGCTCCAGTTTGTGTGTTCAGGCTGTCGGTGAAGTTGTCAGTGGGAAGGGTTTGAATCTCTCCTTCACTGTGCAGCCTGCTCTGCAGCGCGGTTATTTCTGCTCCTTCAGGCATCACCTACTTGAGTCTCAGTTTAGGAATCAAAGTCTTTTCCAGGCTAAGTGGTAACTCTGGTTATAGCTTGGATCCCAAAGCTCAATGAATAGGACTGGAAGTTGGTTCGTCTCTCACCTGTGGCATTAAGTAGATCACCTTTGGCTCCAGTTTCCTACCCTACTGTTTGTCCATCGCAGCAGTGACTTTTGTCTGGGGCAGGATTCACCTGTATGAGACTTAGAACAAGCAGGGCCTCAGTTCTGGTGATATTGCAGCTAAACATTGAAGATCTATGTGCCCGCTTTGAGCTGCAGTCCTGTGCAGTCCATTAGATCTCTTGGGCTAACATCCGTCTAGAGAAGGTGCTGGTTGCTTGTGATTTTTTTTCTTTTCCTGCTATTCCATCCTTTTGTTCCTGATGCTTTTGAAGCAGAGCAAATCCTATAGCAAAGCTCTTCCAATGTCGCATAGAGAGATTAGTGATGGTCGGATAATAGGTTTGGTTACTGAAACTGGCCCGGAATTCTCCAAGATTGTTTTCCAAAATGTTTTTGTGTGAACTATTTTCACTTCCTTGGACTCTGGTTTTGGTGAAAATTTGGTCAGTAAAGACTTCTGCAGGATTGAGGTGGGATGGGAGATGTTTCCTGCCTCTGTTCCCAGGTGGGATTAAGAACCAGTCCAACTCACTCTAGATTAGGTACATTTGTTAAAGTCTGTGCCTTGCCAAATTACACTTGACCTTGAGTTTCCCACACTTGTCCCAGTTCTTGTCACAGTCAGGATAGTGAGGAGCCTTCCTCATGGCACAGATGGACACCCTAGCCTCCACACCTTTCCTTACCATCCTCTCTAGCTCCTGTAATTCTCGTGGGAGATTGTCAAAAGCTTGTGCCTTTCATCCCTGAAGTGGGAAGGGTTTTATTTACTTTGTTAATCTGAAAGTTAAGTGGGTGGGAAGCGAAGTCTGCAGCCCCGCTCCATTCATCACATGGTACCAGCTCTTGTTTCCCCTTGCGAGAGGCAGAGCAGATGGAAGGCAGAGATGAAATGAAGATCAAAAGTAAACAGCATGATTAAGTTTTTGATAAAGGATAAAGCACTTATCACTTCAAAGCCGCTGAAAAAACACATTAAATGTTTCCCAAACATTTCATGTCCACGTAAGCATTAACTGTACTTGCCATGGGGACATCTGTGACAGCAAGCAGTGGAGTTGGGGAGCGCTGGTGGGTTGTTTGTCCTCCTGGTTCTTCTGCAGTTCACCTGGCTGGCACCAGGAAGGCAGAGCTGACAGCCTGTTAGCCCTCCTCCAGCACATTGAACCTCTCTTGCTGCAGATTGGGCCCATGTTATCATAGAACCATAGAATCCCAGGTTGGAAGGGACCACAAGGATCATCCAGTCCAGCCTCTCAAGGTAGAAGTATCGTTTAAATGAGATGAGTCAGCACCCTGTCAAGCTGACTCAAAACTGACCAGTGTAGGGGAATTCACCACTTCAATTGTTCCAATGTCTGATTGATCTCATGGTAAAAAAATTCTTTTGGAGTTCAATCGGACTCTCTCCAGAAGCAACTTGTGTCCATTGCCCCTTGCCTTTTCCATGTGACAACTTGTGAAAAGGGAGTCTCCATCTTCTTGGTGGCCACCCTTTATGTACTGGTACATGGTGATAAGGACCCCCCTAGGCCTTCTCTTCCCAAGGCTGAACAGGCCCAGTTTTCTCAGCCTGTCTTCATACGGCAGGTCTTCCAGTCCTCTGATCATCCTTGTGGCCCTTCTCTGGACCCTTTCCAACCTGTGCACGATTAGGCAGTCCTTTCTTTAGGCCGTGCCTTGCTCAGTTTTCCAGGTTTGGGCACTGGTTTTCCAGAGCTTTTAAGCACTTGCAGATGTCGATAGATGCAGAGTTTGTGGGTGGCTTTTCTCCCAAGCATTGGTGATCCTTTGGTTTTGTGCTTTGGCTCAGTGAATCAAGTCCTTACATATTTTTATGTAAGCAGCATAATTTGTAGTGAGAAGTGTCTATAGATTGCCTATTCTCATCACTGTGTTTGAATACCGAGCTGTCCTAGCCACTGGAGAAAGACTAAAAAACAGTATATTGCCATTATTTTTAAATTTCTTTTCCATTCTTATGAGCATATGAAATATGTTAATGTAAAGAAAAGGCACTTTGTATTAGCCAATAAAAGCTAAGAATTATGAATGATGAAACAGAAGAACAGCAAAAAAAGAGTAGATGTAGAAATAAATACAGGATAAGATGCTCTCTTCCAGTTGTTACCGTAACACCCCAGAAATGCATTTCCTTTGCAGTGGCAATGGGCTCACTTCCAGCAAATCCAACTTTAGAATCCAAAAAAGCCACAGCTGTTGCTTGAGCTGTTGTATTTCTCTGTCGGAGAATCATTGACTGAACGCACAACTCCAAGATCTGGAGAGCCTTGAGGAGTCCGCTAAGATCTGGTGCGACACCGTTGTCCTTGTTCTTGGGGATAGAGGGCCATGAGGACACCTGACTGCGAAGTGCTCCAGCAAGTGAGGAGGGACCTTTCTTGTGACTTCTTGCTCAGCACCACCTGCGCAGAGCTGGAATTATTTGCATTGTGCCACTGCTGGGACATCACATTTTGGTAAAATTACTGCAAAATGCTTCTGTACCAACTCAGTAGCTTTTTCTGTTGCCTTTCTGCAGCACTGTTGTCAGTGCTGCTTGCTATCTTTTTTTTTCTTGCTTTCCCCATTTTATAACCTTGGTTTTCTGTGTGTGAGGAAGGAGCCACATCCCCTGCCTTCTCTCCCACATCGGAGGTCCTGTGTAACGGAGACCAGTCCCAGAAACAGCTTGCCCTTGCATTTTCTTTGTTTTTTTTTTTTTAACCAGTGTAGAGACACTTTCACATCTCCAGGTCTCAGTCCTTTAGAGCACAGAGATAGTTTAAATGCTGTACGTGTGCAGCCACCTGTATCATCAGTCATTATGCTTGGCAGGGGGTGGAAGCCTGCCCTGAAGATCCCCTCACCAGCCGCACTCCTTTCAGAGCACCATTTATCAAAGCGGTCCTCCAAGGCACGCGTTATATTGTAACCTTATCACTGCCACCAGAGCCTGTGTGCTGTTAGCGAAGCATCTCTGCTCCTTCTGAACCCACAAGCATGAAGTCTGGTTTTAGGACCGGTGTATATGGGAGTGTCTCTTTCCAAAGCCAGGGCACCAACCTCCAGTGTGTTTACTGCAGGAAATTTCTGTGAGTGTGTGTAAGAGCAGCAGGACTTGTGATGCTCGAGGCTTTGGCTTTTTCTTGCATGATTAGATTTCTCTGTACTTAGCAAATTGAGTGGGTGCCATTCCTTCAGCTGCTGTATTTGTAAGGTCTCTCACCTCCATACTCACCTCTTGAGTCCAGTGTCAGCTCAGCTCGCATTGCTGCTCTCTGCCTAGGTCACTGATTTGGGGCTTTTTCTTCTACTAGCTGCTCAGCTTTATGGCACATGGAGGAAATCAGACACTTTTGAGATCTCTCTACCATCCTGCAAATTTTGGTTGAAATTGGCATCTGATTTCCTTCTGACATGAGAGGAACAGCAAAACATTGTGTGTTGAGTTGGACTAAAGTTCAGGGAGGCACTTACCTGCTGAGTATTCACATGCCTAAATCTCATTGACTTCAGTTTAAGTCCAAGTAGTTTCAAGTGAGGTTGTGGGCCATTTTTGCCACATGTGAACTGCATTTTCCAGGAAGAGTGGGGGGAAAAAAGTTTTTATGCCTGACATGGACTTCTCTACAAATATCTAATGATCTGAACTAAATTTTTGCTTACCATGGTTTATTTTAAAAAGCCCAGAAATGGGGAAATACTGCAACGCTTTGAGAAGGATGTGTATTAGAATCACAGAAGTTAATTGCAAGGGACCTCTCGTGGTCATTAGTCCAAGCTCCCGCTTGAAGCAGGGGTCACTGTGAAGGTTGCTCAGGTCCTTGTCTAGCTGAGGTTTGGAAATCTCCCAGGATGGAAACTGGACATCCTTTTCAAGTCCCTCTTCCAATTTCGTCTGGTGCTCAGGGGAGGATTTTCTCTTGTGTTCAACTGGAATTTCCTTCTCTTCTGCAGCCTGGGGCTGTTGCCTCTCATCCTGTCACTAGACCCCTCTGGGAAGGATCTGACTCTGTCTAAACCTCCTACCTTTCCCATCATCCAAACCACCGTCAGCACAGTAAGACCAATTTCCTTGAAGCTGTTTGCTTGTTTGTTTTCCCCTCTCAGTGCTTCCCTTGCTCCTGTATTCTGCGAGTTATTGGCATCTTTTGCCTACTGCAGGCAGTCACATATCTGCTCTTTCAAAGCAAGATCTTGTTTCTATTTAGTGCTTTTGAAAAGAGTACTTTGGAAACTGCATGAACAGAAACAGAAATTAGGTGTTGCAAGGCAGGGAAAACTCTGTCCTAAACTCCAGTCTGCCAAATACTAATGTTAGCTGTTATCAGGCGTAGTAGCGCAAGAGGTTTTTTAGTCTTTGTACAGTTGTCCTTCATCCTGCTCTGAACGTAACGGTATCAGTTAACAGGGAGCAAAAAGGCATGAAGTTAAAACCTTCAGGTCTTCGGTAGCAAGTAAAGTGGCAACCAGGCATCAGCTCAGATATGACACAGGCCTTACACCAGAACTTGAGATTCTGTCAGGAACTTCATAATAAAAAGTCAAATCTAATTTCTTAACAATACCCAAGAGGGATGTCTCAGCGACAGTTGTACAGCTGTTTTTATTTGGTTATTTTTCTTTTTCTAAAAAAAAGTAACTTTTTCTGAAGCATTGCTATGTATTTGGGCAAGTTTTCTCATGTAATGAGATACAAAAGTTCAGGCAATATCCTGTTTAGATACATTTCTGTCTGATAATAAAAATGGCATTGACAGTGAGAGATTGCACTTAATAAATTATTACTTTGAGTTCTGTTTTACACTGAAGCCAGAATGTGTCCTGTAAGTTCACAGCTGTTTTAATTTTTTCTTTTCCTCATCTAGACAGCTATATGTCCGTGAGATTTATTCCTTGATCTATATGGACATGCAGTCCTTCTTGGGATTATTGCCATAGAAACAAGACACAACATAGAGCATGTTAGAAGTAACAAATGGGATTTGGTAGTCTTTCCCATTTACTGCACAGAGTCTGAGCTGTGTACAAAAAACAGCAATTACTTGCTCTTGGAGCCTTATTAACAGACACATCTGCACGTTCATTAAAACTGGATACCTCAACTTCCGTTCTGGCTGACATGACATTCGAATGTTCTGGTCTTTAAACTAGACTAAAATCCCTGACGTCTGTTTGTTTTTCAGTTGACAGATATTTGTTGTTCTTGATATTTTGGTTCCTTTCCATTTGATTGCAAATCCCGGAGGCAGACGCACTCCCCACCTGTGTGAGCCTCCCAGGGGGAGATGAGACACAGTAACCAAGCTGCTGGCTCCTGGGGACGGTCCCTCCTTTGAAGAGTGAAGTCACCCAAATTTTGCTTGTGAAGCCTGACCTCCCACGGTGCTGGGACCTGGCTCCCAGCCTCTCCCAGGGCCTCCCGCCCTCCCTGGCTTACGGGGCACGCTGCACTCCCCATCCCCAGCAGCCCAAGCTTGCTCTGAGTTGTTAAGTTGCAGCATCCTGAGCCTGGGGGAGTTGATAGGTTGTGCCAGGCAGAAAGGGGCTTTTGCAGGAGTAAATATGACATTCTGCACCTGTAAGTAAAGCTGAGCTGACTGTCTTGCATCACAGCCCATTCACCAATATATGTGAGGGAGAAATGCAAACTCAAGTTTTTAAGCCAAATCCATGGGGCATCTCTTAAAGTTGTGTGGGATGATGAAGAGGCAGAAAACCAGATGGAAAAGGGGTAAAGAATAGGGCAGGGAAATATATTGGAAAATGAGGCGTATCTGCTGGCTGAGGCGCGGCGCAGGGTGGTGGTGACAGCGTGGCCTGTGCTCTCCTACGCGGGAGGTCGGTGCCGGCTCAGGCCGCAGGGTGCAGATCTTGCCCTTCCAGCAGACGGAGGCTGTGCTCAGGGGAATGAGCTAGAGTCCTGGGAGACACTAGAGCTGTGCAGAGAAGTAGCGGTTGGCTCTAGGATTCTTCTGTCGTCTCTTTTTCATCCCCTCACACCAAGTAAAATAAAATTTAAAGTCAGATCACAGAGGAGTCCTTGCTCTGGACGATGTGTTTGCTGACCTGGGGGTGAGCATGCACTGTCCTTTTCCCAGTCCATGTCCTGTAATGCTGCCTCTACTTGAGAGTGGATCAACTTCTAGGAGGGATTTCAAAGGCAGCAGGAGATGCTTTAAAGCTCTTGGGGCAAAATCTGTCATCACCCTCTACCTATTCAGGAACAGAACAACTTTGCTCAGCAGGAGAAACATTTAGAGCTGATGGTAGGCCACAAAATCGAAATGAAGCCTAGAATGAAACCCAGAGAGCCCAGAGAACTGAAATACAGAGAGCTTGAAACTGGGCTACACGTTCCGAGTTTGCCTGGCCTCCTTTCCAAAGGTGCTGAGGACTCTGAATCTCCAGTGAAGTCAATGAGTGCTCAGGATCTTTCTGAAACATTTATTTAGTGCCTAAGTATAGATCTAGGGCTGACTAACTTCAGGCTCCAAAAATAGTGTAGGTGTCTGCCTTCCCCCTCTTCCTCATTTCTCTTTTCGTTGCTCTTTAATCTCTTCTTCAGCTCCCACATTCTCTGTTCCCTCCAACTCCCTTCATTTTTCCATCCTCCTCCAGTTGACTTCTGCTCCTGCTTCCACCCCCTCGCTCACGCTGACGTCTCTCCTGTCCCATGGGAGCCACAGAGCATTTCTCAAGGTCCATCCTGAGCAAGCCTTCAGTGGCACCCTTTTTCTCTTCGTCTCTTCCCCTAGATTCTCCCTCCCTCATTCTCAGGGGTCAGAGGTTCAGATGAACAGCTCTGCTCTGCTCAGGAACCTGCTGAATTCAAGTCCTGAGTATCTTGCCTCTCCTGCATGGGACTGAGCAGGGCTGGTAACAAAAAGGGGATCACTGCAGAGCTATCAATGGGAGTGGGAGCCCAAAGCAGCTGCTGTCTCTTTCTGGCCTAAAAGCATAAATCAAAATATCCCATTTTCCTGTGTATGTCCTATCGTAGGCCTGATCTGCCAATGACAACAGTAAGAGGTTATAATGAAAGGATCATGTTAATGTTAGGAACAGGAAGCTCTCATTAGTGGCTTGTTTTTTTCAAACCAGCCAGAAGACAGACATGGATGTGCGTGTCCCTGACGTGAGTTTTTCTCTGTTGCAGGAAGGCATGCCCCAAACGCTGAGTTCCACCAGTATGTTTACCCCATGTGGCTTCAGCCCTCATCTACATACTTCGAAAGAAGATGAACAAGGAGGACTGATCTACCAGGATGGAAACCTTACCTCAGCATCTCTGGATGCTCTAATCCAGCATCTCATACCTACCACTGATTACTACCCTGAAGTAAGCAATTCACAGTATAATAAACAGTGTAATTTTGATGAATCAGGGCAGCACTTTATGCAAAAGTGCAAAGGTGTTAAAATTTGAATTAAGAGGGCTAATTTAAAAGCTGCATACAATTAAAGCTTGAGAAATCGATACATTGCTTTAAATGCTGTTTCACTGCTCTATAATCGTTCCCGTGAAAAAGCAGATCCCCAAATTGATACTGCCTTTAAATAAGAGAACAGGGTGAGGGGGGAAGCTGTGATGGTGATGCATTAGTGATACAGCAATTGGAGCCCTTCAAAGTAGCAGTGCATCCCAGAGAGGTTTAGATGAAGACCAAAGCAAAAAGCTTCAAGTCTGAACTGGCTTTGCATGGGCTAAATTTCAGTAGCTGCCAAATTCATCGAGGTTTGTCTGCATGTACAAAGCATTCCCTTAGTGACAGCAGACGCTGCTCCTGTTGGGTTCATAGTTTACCTAGGGTTCATAATTTACCTATGTTCACACCAACTTTGTAGTCACTGGGCAGCACAGTCCAGATCCTAATCATTGCTCCATCAGTGAATATTCGGTGTTTCTTCACCAACAGCGTGAAGATTTAAACTGGAAGGAGATTTATTGTCCTTCAAGCCATTGACTTCCTGGATTTTGCACAGCCTAAGTGAAATTCAGAACAGGGTTTGACTAGAAGACTTTTAAATGCTGATATATCTCTATGGAAAGGCTTGTATTTCAAAGCACAGAGTAGCATTGACTTCTGGGCAGTTTAGAAGACTATGAAAGTTATCAATGCAGAGCAGACAGCATGTTTTAAATTACCCACAGCTTAGTTTCTGATTTGCTAAAAATAAGTAATAAAGAAGCATATAAATTAAAAAAAGAACAGAAAGGCAATAAAAATAGGTAATGGACAGATTAGGCTGTGAGATTTTCATTAAGCAATGTGTAATACGTAATATTATACCTGCTGCTCAGGAGCATGGCTAGGTCTGGGGGAAAGAAGATAATTCAGGCACCGGAAGGGGTCAGAATGGAAACAACTGAGGATTCATATATATATTTTAAATTCACTGTTGGAATACTTTAAATAATTCAGGTTTTATCCAACAGGCCTGCTTCCCACAGCTTCACAGATGTGGAATTGCATATGCTTTGGCTTGGCTGATAGAAATGAATTTTGGGGAGTTGGTAGAATAAATTAAATGTTCCTTAAAACAGGCTGGGTGAGACCTGCAGGGAAATAGCAAGACATGACTGATCTGGGGTGTGTCTGTAGCTCACAACCCAGTACAACACCGATGCTGGAGTGCCTACATATTCAGCTGTCACGGGCCTCCGTGCACCCTTGGTTGTGCTGTCTCCTGTACCTGGGCTTGCTCCTGTAGAGTGACCTGCACGCTGCCTTCGCTGTGTTGTTTGCACAGGGTTTGGGCAACCAGTGGCTGGAAGTGGATGCTCTGAAGGAAGGAGATGCCACTGCCTCCTGCTCCCTACGTAACCAGTTCCATTTTCAGGGTCAGGAATCCTTATGTCTTTTAGACATAAAGGTCTGTCCCAGTGGAAATGCAAAAACTGTGGAGTTCAGGGCTTTTATGGCTAATATTACGCACTGTGCAGCTGCTTACAGCAGGTCTGCTTTTCTTTCTTCCACAGAAAGCCTATATCTTTTTCCCCAGAAAGCCTATATCTTTACATCCCTGCTGAGTTCCAGACTCTTCATCGAACCCCATGAGCTTTTGTCCCGAGTTTGTCACAAGTGCATTGAGCAGCAGCAGCTGGACGACCCTGTGCTGGACAAGGTTAGTTTATCTTTACAGCAGAAAAATGTAAGGTATTTTCAACGGGCAGAGAACTCTGGGGCTCTCGTGTGTGTCCTTTGCCTCCCTTTGAACTGAATGAAACTTTCTCATGAAGGATGACAATTGCCACTGAGATCCTGACATTGACGCATCCTAGTATCCATGTCCAAGAGCAGTGCTCCAGGCACTAGTCACTTCAAATCTTCTTCTAATTTTCCCTTTCCCCTGTCTCAGTCTTCCCAGGTGATTTTCCTTCTTAACTTCTTTAAGGCTCTGATGAAGCCTGCAGGATGCAAGGAGGTAAACCTCACACACTGTCAATTGCAGATGTCAACACACCCCTCTTTCCTATTTTTCCTTCATGCGTCTGCCGTTTTGCTTTCTCACTTCTGGTACAGTAGTATTTCCTCTTGGCCTTACCTGTCACTTTGAACGCTACGTAACAGCATGCAGCTCCCCACTAACCTCCCATTGCCAGCACTGACAGATTGTCTGCACAGCCGTGCTGCAGAGCGGCGCTGTCTGGCGCACCAGGAATGGGCTGAAGCAGTAGTGAGGCTGCTTCAAGATAACAGAATGAGAAAATCCAAGCTGTTACTGTGTCTGCACTCCTCCTGTTTTGCCCTAGGGACTGTGCAGATGGATACAGCGTGTAACAGTACATGTGCATCTTCTGGCAGTCCTGCAGACAGCGCGGTTGGAAATGGATCCCACTGGGTCCTATTCGGTGCTGGATTCCAGCCAGGCTTCCCTCGCTGCATTGGTGAAGATCTTTCCATTGCATTCGTGAAGACCTTTCCAGGGCATTACCTGGAGCAGGCAGTGCACCTTCAGTGCAGTGGAGTGGAGAAGAATGAGCATTAGTTGCAACTTTCCAAAACCCCCAAAATTCTGAAATGATTCTCATGATCAGCCTTTCCAGCTTTGAAACAGCGTTTTTGGCATCAAATACTGAATCGCCAGCATCCGAACACGTGTGCTTGTTTTTGCCCAGGTTGCACGAGTAACAGGAGCCTTCGCTATGGCGAGCAATCAGCCAGGCTGCTTAGAAATCTGATACCTGGGTTGCCCATACAGTCGGTGTTAATAGAAATGTCTGTATGAGGTGCACCATACAATACAATTTTTCAAAGGTGTGATGGGTTCTCTTCTCTGATGCTATGACAGATGTTCATTTAGGAGGATTGATATGGGAGCATTGCAAAGTTTTGCTGCTCATTAAACTTTGCAAGAAATGAGAAATACAGTTTCATTACGAAGGTCTTCTCTATCTGCCTGAAGTGAATCTGCCTTTTGGACTGGCCTGTAGTAATGCAGAGTTGGCGGGACACAGCTGATTGTGTGTTCCTGAAATTGGGGCTGACTTTGAAACTTTGCACACAAGCAACCTCCCATCCCCAGTGTTCTGTGACTTGCACAAAGTCCTCTCCTTCAATTCGTAATAGCAGTTTACACAGCTGGACCAAGTGTCTCCCCAGACCTTTGTAGTTTCCAATAAAGCTTTCCCTTTAGCAGCCACCTGCTGGTCTTTGAGCATGAGCTTAATGCTAGCTGACAGCAGTTATTTTTAGAGATGTGGTTCATTGAAACCTGTTGTTGGTGGAAAGCTGAAATATACATTTTAACCACCTTGGTTGAAAAGCAGAGAGCTGTGGAACTCAAGAGTGTAATTTTTCCCGATTACAGGCTACACTTTAGCTATGGAACATAGGATGCAGAAGGCTGTTTGTTTTGATCAGTGTTTTCTGTAAATAAAAATGCAGCTTGTTGTTTAACGCAATTTCCTTTTCACGTGTTCTTGGATTATGGAGGAGGAAAGCTTTGGAAGCAGCCGCCCTGGCCGTCTTTTGAGATAACACTAATGCACCAGTTGTGCCATTCCCCACACTTCCCTCCTCGCCCCATCCCTTCCTGACTATTCCCACTGCTGCATCCTCAGATAAATCTACACCAAAAGTAGGCATCAGCTGTGTTATGTTGAGTGAGTGTCCTTGTCCTATTGTGACCTTGAGCTCATGTGGGAAGAGAGCAACATTATCTGTAGCCCAGGTAAAGTTACCAAAGTGCTGGCGTTTTCTCCATCTTTTCTTATGTTACATCTGCTACTGGTCACTGAGCAGTTTTTTTCATACAGCCACGAAGCAAAGAAGTGAAAAATGCCTCTTTGTTGGTCAAGAAATACATTCCAGTCAGTTTTTCAGGGAAGGATGAAAGTGTAGGAGGGCTGTCAGTATGAAAAGGAAGAACACACAGTTTGAATCAGCAAAAAGGCCAGATGTTTTTAAAAAAGGTATAAAGGTTGCACCGACAAAATGTCCATCCAACCGTAAACCGGCCAATTGCATGTGCAGAATACTTAAATCTGCTTGTACAACAGACAGTTGTGTATGCATCTAAGTTGTGGTATATTTTGCATGCCAAAATGTATTATTTGTGCACCCCACTATTTGTTTGCATGTGCACAGATTTTGCAGGTGCAACCAAAAAACCTTCTTTGAAAATCTGGCCCCATGTTCAGTGACATACATGTTTGCTGAGAGACTTTAATGAGTAAACATGTTTCAATCCTAATCCATCATTTTGGTTTCCATTTCAGGCTCGGATCAGAAAATTTGGACCCAAAATCTTACAGTTGCTGACAGAGTGGACAGAGACATTCCCGTATGACTTTCAGGAAGAGCGGATGATCCGCCAC
>NW_010196589.1:48595-51547 GCF_000695765.1 Mesitornis unicolor
ACAGGATAGCCCCATGTGATGAGGTGAGGATGCCTGACCTGAGGTGTTGTGTGGAGATGTTAAGTTCATTTTTCCACTTGGTTCCTCCTTTTGCCATATTCTGTTCAGTGCCTCTTTGTGGGACCTCTCACATCTTTTTTGTGCTTCAGTGGTTAAAACCTGTAGTGGTTTCCCTGAAAGCCACATCTCTCAGTTTAGGTACCCCTGTGGCGGTGACATGGGGACACATTGGAGTGATCAGTGGAATTTATTTACTGCACATTGAATTGCAAGAGAATAACATTCCCGTTTCACAGATGGAAGATCTGAGCAGTAGCATAGCCTGAATGTGGTGGTCACAATTTGAACAGCAACAGAGCTGTGATCTCTCAAGTTGTAGTCTAGCAGGAGGGAAGTATCATGACCTGAGAACAACCATCTGGGCCAAGCAGTGGCTGAGGGAGTGCTCCAGGATATTTTGTTTAGTGAATGGGGAGTGGAGCAAGCAGCCAGTCATCAAGTGATTGCATTGGGGAGCTCAAAAAGTTCATCAGTTGCCTGAAAGTACCTGATGAAGGCTCCTTTTCTCTAAGAAAATGAGTGGTTCTGAAAGTGATCCCACCAAAGGGTATTTATGGTCCTTTTCTTCTCTTACCATTTTCATTTGCTTATGTCCTTGATTACCTATGCTGAAATCAAATTTTCCATTCCTTATTTTACATGTCTTCGGTTGATAGGTTGTGGGATTTTTTAAAAAACAATACTCGCATTTTGTAATCTTTTTCCATTAGCAAATCTATCAAGGGTTTGGCTTGCACCTTCCTGTCCTGTGTAAAGGAGTTCACAGGCCCTGTGTTTGAGCTGGTTGCTATTGTAAAGCAGGGGCCCAGACAGGAGGTGAGCAGGCCCAGAGCAGCAGGCCCTGATCGCAGTTTGACTAATGCTGCTGAAACCCCCTTCAAACTTCATGGGATCTATGAACTAAGAGGTAGCTCCTGTTGAATCCAGCCTGTTTGGCTGATATGGCGACATAGCAAGGGATAGTCCTTACTTAAATAAAATATAAATATTTGTGGAGATGTACCTTCTCTGGGAGCGCGAAAGTGGCAGAAGACAGCAGTGTTTGGTTGCTGTGCAGAAACTCGGTCTAGATGGCTGTGTGGTCTTGGCATTGAAATGCATGAGCCATGTGTGTGGCAGAGTGGGACACAATGAATGGAGTCTCTGGGAGACCTGCTTAAAAATTCAGGTGAGTGAACCCTGTAAGTTAATTCAGAAACATTGAAAATACCACAAAGTCCATGAAAATAATAAGAGTAAGAGCTAATAGTACATAGAGAGTCTGTAATTACTTCTTGGTTAACCATGGGATGTGGAAGAATTCAGTTCCACTGGCTACATCAAGGCCAGGCTTCAGGCTGCAGATGGGCACAATTCAGTAGAACACAAAGTGCAAACCCATGCGTCCGAGAAGGAAGAGGGGTGGAGAGAAGAGAGAAGGAATTAGCAGGGTGGCAGCACAAGGGAAATGAAATTGGACCCTCCTACCCACATGAAACAGGAGAGAAATGGAAACAGCTGCTCTTGGGCTGGGCTGGCATCATGGCTGGCACTTGTAGTGGCTGTAGGCTGGCACCAGTTGGCATGGCCAGCCCATGTGAGAGAAGGGGAAGCTGTGTGACACTTGGATAGAGGTGAAGGGGACACAAAGGCCTTTCAGAAAGAGCCAAGGTGGCCTCAACTCCATTGACCAGAGCAGTAAAACTCCTCCCTCAAGGGGAAGAGGCAATGAACTTGCTCCTGCCAACCACCAAGACAGGCGCCTTGAAGCACTTCAGCATCTGAAGATGGAGATCCACCACAATCGTGTCCAGTGGAAAGAAGGAACCAACCAAAAGGGCAGAGAACAGAGGCTTTGTGGAGGCTTTGTGGATGTTCTTTAAAAGCAGCAGCTGTGCTGGTGATGAGCCATAAATGCTAAAAATCAACTTTTGCATACAAAGCAGTAGTTCATTTGCCTAACCCAAGCAAGCACTGCACAGCCTTGCTCTGGAGCATGCATAGCTATGTACCAATGCTTATAGGTGCCCTGGGGGGCCTCAGACTTGATTAGGTTCAAATCATTGTTTTTCAAATATTAATAGGTGCTGTAATTGCAAGTGATTATGCCTGAGCAAAATCAATAATTAATTTAAGAAACAGCTCATATCCTACAAATGCAAATTTTCTTTTTTAAGGGGCAGCACAGGAGTGGTGGTGCCCATTAGTTATTTGGAAGAAAGTTGTTCCAATTGTGAATCATAGAAATTAAAGACTGAAAGATTTGTGAGGCCTTCTAGTCCATGTAGGTTAATGCAGGATTTTCCCCTGCAGTGTATGCTCCTGTCCTTTGTGGAGTCCACTTCCTAAAGGCTCTGTGATGTGCTTATAAAGGTGTCCATGCTGAGAAGCATTTCTTAGTAAGTGCTGTGATTTGCATTTAGAGTTAGAAATTTTAATTAAAACTTGAGCTCCTAAGCCACCTGCTGAGTCCTGCTGTCTTCGCAGGAACTTTCCCAGTTAAGAACGAAACATTTTCTTTAAATATTAAACAGTAGTGTGCTGCTTTTGACTGTTAATGTGGCAATGAAGTGAAATTGGTTGATAGAGTCCAGCATGCAGCCCCTGGACAATGGGGGGTCACTTTGTGGCAAGGTAATTACCAGCATGTTGAAGGTAACAAGCAATGTTGTTTTCATTTAGCAAACATACTTTAAAGAAGGAAATGCTTTTAAAAGGGCAAAAGCAGATTTATTTAGTTATATATTTTTTTTCATTCCCAACATACAAAGAAAAGCTTTCTAGGCAGGGGTGCACCCAACCGATTTTCAGTGAGTCTCTTCAAGAGCTCCAATTTCTGAATATTTTTGTAGTGTCCATTAAATGTCTCTCTTATTTCATTGTTTATTGAGGATATAACGAGGTGGATGGATG
>NW_010196590.1:0-1725 GCF_000695765.1 Mesitornis unicolor
TCGCTCACCTCCGTTGGCGGGGAAGGGCCGCCGGGGCTGGGCGCTGGGGCGGCCGTGCCTTCTCTTGGGGCTGTCGGGCTGTGTCAGGCTGGGGGGACGGGGAGGAGAGGAGGGGAGCGGGGAGGGCAGCAGGGTTTGAAAGGCTCTGGCGGTGCTTGTGTCGGTCCCGGCTGTGAGGGATGGTACCTGGGTGACTGCTTGGTGGGTGATTCTGGCAGCTTTGAATCCTTTCTTTTGTTCATGACAGGTAGCCGTGGGTGATCACACAGCTATGATAAAGGATGCAGATGGGTCAGAAGAGGTGCAGGAAGATGCTGCGAAGTGTGCCGTTTGGTCTCTGGATGGATGCAAAATTGAGCATGACATTGCAGCTCATAGAGAGAGGATAAGTGTTAACTCAATGTTTTCCTACTGAATGCTATATGGACTTCAAAACCAAGCAAAAATATTGGTGTGTAAATAGTTCTGGAGAAGCAAGGTCTGTGGTCAACAGATAATCCTGTCAGACTTTCTCTGCAAGCAGCTGTCCTTAAGTTCCTTCTTCTACCCCTTATATGCACTTTCCTGGTTTTTCCCTTTCTCTTTCACAATTCCTTCCATTTAAGTCCATTCCTCCACTCTCTAAAGACAGCACTTGAACAGTAGTACTGAGTTCCTCACGGCCTGTTCTGCAGGAGTCTGACAGAAAATGCAATCCTACCTGGCAGTGCACTGGGGGAAGGAATTTTGTCAGTCACTGAGTCAGTCTGAATCAGTCACTTCACCCTCATCCACCTGGCTCCTGTTACTGTTGCTCTCCTCAAGGACACAGAGTCGTGAGCTGTTTCTCAAATTCTTATGTCATTACTCAATTGTGTGCTAAGGGCACAAGGCCTGGTGCCTTCAGCCTTCCTGAGAAAGCAGACATTGACCTTCAAGGGCAGTGGCACAGATTTTCCTAGTGTGTTTTTATTGTAGTTTAGGGGAAAATAGAGGGGGGGAGAGGGGAAAGACTTGTATTTGGGTTTTTTTTTCCACAGACAGCTTCTTTGCTAATTAAAGTGTTCTGCCTTTAAAAGTTTTATGGCTACGTACCCTCTTTTCTAGTACTGCTTGTGCTATTCCTTGTTTCCTTGTGAACGTGTATGACTTTGTTAGAAAGCTTCTTTTTTCAATGCAAAACATCTAAATGCTATGGTAACCACCCTCATAATTTGGTCAACAAACAGGAGTGAAAAGGTAGCCTTTTATGATGTCTCCTCATTGCTCCACCCTTTGAAACTTCACCCCTACTTTTCTTGTAAGAAACCTGTCAACTGCTGTTGCGGTGCACTTGAAGCTGTCATCCCGAAAATAATGAGAAAGGGATCAGGTGTGCTCACGATCTTTGAATGTTATTTCAAGGGTTAATTAAAATGCCTTTAGAATTTGTGTTGCCTTGTATTTTGCCCCCTTTTGCTTTGAAGGAAAAGAACCGCGTTTGAAAATAAAGGACCGGCTCTACCCCAGCGTTGGGTCTTTGTTTCTGGTTACTTTGTGCTGGTGGGTGACCCAGCCCGCAGTCCTGCGCGGGGTTGGATGCGGGGAGCAGGGGCTGCCTGGGCCCTTGGTGCTGCCCGGGCGGTGTCCGAGGGCCGCGGGGTGGCGGGGAGGCCCCGTGGGACTCCAGCTCCCGGCGTGCTCCGCAGCGGCTGCGGACTACGAGTCCCGTGATGCCCGCGGGCCCGCCCGGGAACGGCTCCATCC
>NW_010196591.1:0-4682 GCF_000695765.1 Mesitornis unicolor
CTTCCCGTGGAGGCAGGGACCCCGCCACCCCCGGGCTGTATTTTCCCTCCCTTAAGTCCCTCAGGGGCAGCCGAAGCCCCTTTGCCCCCAGCGCTTCAACGACAAGCGCTCGGACAGCGTGAAGATTTCTCACAGCCACCAAAACTCATCATTTTAAGCAATGTGAATATACAGATTTTCCCCCTCCCTATACTTGGGGAATTTTGAAGAAGTCCTGCTCCGTCCCAGCGACACCCTTGAAACTGCTATTCCCGAAATACATCACTTAATTCTGTTCTTCAGCCTTTTTGCCACTGAGGTGGTTTGGTTGTGGGGTTCGCCCCTGTGCCCCCCAACACAGGAGAGAGCAGCAGCAGCGCGGGCCCGAAACCTCATCCCTGGCACCCAGTCTTTGTGTTGTTTACCAGTCCTGCATCCTTACTGGCAGTATTTCTGAATAAGTTAAAATATCCTT
Source organism: Mesitornis unicolor (assembly GCF_000695765.1). Lineage (NCBI taxonomy): Eukaryota > Metazoa > Chordata > Aves > Mesitornithiformes > Mesitornithidae > Mesitornis > Mesitornis unicolor. The sequence goes on from NW_010196591.1 coordinate 455, forward strand.
TATCCATATTGCATCATGTAACTCTGGGAATTGACAGACAGCACTAATGAGATTTTTTTTTCTTCCTTTTTTTTTTTTATAAAGCTTAGATTTTGGGACCCATATGTGTCTTTCTAAAGAAGGATAGGTCTCAGGAGGCTGAAGTAATTATGGTCATCTGCTGTTTCAGTCTGATTTATTTAGTCATACTATGAGTTTTCCTTCTCTTTGTATTTGGGATTCTCTCCACAGAAGGCTGGGAAATTCCGGACTGGTAAATATTCTAGAATAGGGACAATTGAAAATGAGCAGTATTATGTGGATATATCCATTTCAAAGGTTTTAATGTTCTGTATGTAAAGACCTGCTCCTGTATTACAATGTGCTTAGGCTTTTACATAGTTTTGTATGTATGTATTTCTAATAAAATGCCTCTACAACTCAAAAATAGTTGAAAATATCAACAAAAGGCTGTAATGCCTGAGTAAGCATAAAAAGGAGATACCTGATGTGTGTATACTCATAAAAAAATGATTTGTATGCAGTTCTGCCAGGAAAAATATGACCAATACTCCTGAGAACTGGTCCTGCCTGAACATGTTTCTTTGATATCATTGCCTGAGCAGAAGCCCTCTATATGGCCATGTGATTGCTGCTGCTGCTGCTGCTGCTGCTGCTACTGCTGCTTCACATGATCCAGCTTTCTGGAAGAAAGGCTCCGGGCTCGTACAGATGATTGTTAAACATCATGAGACTCTGAAAGGTAGAGTAGGCAAGAGGAGGAGGAGGAAACCAAGAAAAGAACCGCGTGGGAGTTGCACTGAAAAATGGATATGGGCGAAAAAAAATGGAAGCACTGAAGAAGCAACTGGAGGGGTAGGAAGACAAAAAAAATCAATTGAGGATCGCGTTCATAGGAGCAGTGGAGGAGGAAGAGAGATCAAGAAGATAAAAATGGCTAGTGGCATCAAAAGCAGTATGGAAAGGAGAGTGAAGAACTGGGGGTTTGGGCCAGGGAAAAGCTGTTGGCACCATCAAAAAAAGCTTTGTCAGTGTGCCCAGCCTGCATGGAAATGGGATGGGTGAGGGGATGGGACACAGCCTAAGGGCTAAATATGGTCTCCATGGTCATCCCCTGTAATTTCCTGCAGAACATCCATCACGGGCTGTCACACAGCCGTTCCTGAGCCAGACCTACAGTCAGTGGGTCAACTGCAGTGTTCATGTTAGAAGGAGTCCTCACCCCTCTCTAGCAGATTTTAAGCAAGGATAAATCGATCGCACTGATGGGTAAACTGGTTTAATTATTTGAATACTCTCGCTCAGTTGAATTGTTCCTCTTCAGGCTGACGTTACTGAGCTTGAGCACTGGTCTTTGGGTTGAAAAATAACCTCATCTGCTCTCCTACATAAATCCTACTCCAAAGAGTATGGGCAGAAGATGGATATATTGCTACAGACAAAATTTCTTTAGAACTACTAAGAGAAAATTTAAACTGAAGAACTGAAGAGCATGTTCAACAAAGAAAGGGAGGAATCAGGCCAGGGAAACTGGAGCAGTGAAGAGTGACAGAAATGAAGGCATAGCAGAGAGTAACCGTAGCTGAGCTTCTGTGGATCCTCATCAGGAAAAAAGATGATCTTTTAAAATAAAATATTAAACATATAAAAAAAATTGAATACAGGAGAACACTGGGAAATAAAAAGAACAGCACAAGGTCCAACGATGAAAAAGGAAGATCAATAGCTGCTGATCATAATTGCCTATGAGTCTGTTTTTTTGATGGTTCTTAAACTGTTAGCTTTATTAAAGAGAATATGGTGCTCAGATTTGCTGCTTTAAAGCAGCATTTCCTCTTCCCCTATACAAATGTTAGTACAGAAAATAACCCTATGGGCATGACCTCTTTCGACTTGGATTATCTTCACTTAAACTCACTGGAAGCAAGATCAGTTGATTAATATGATGTTAATAAAGAATAAATGATACAACTCGCCTGTAAAAAATGTGCTTACATTTAAACCAGTCAAATTATATAACTGTTTCAGATAGCTTTCAGTGGATTTCAGATTTAACCATGTTTCCTGTTTTGAATTGTGATCAGTATCTGAGATTCGCTTCTAAATTTGCAAGATGCACCTCTCTATAAATTGTCACTAACTGAAATCACTGTTTCACTTCACAAATGTCAAAGAATAATCAGCAGAGTGTGAAAGTTATATTTCACGGCGTCTGCGCTAACGCTATCTTAGTCTTTGCTAGATCCTGGGGGAGGTTGTGCCGCAGCCTTTTTCTCCTGCAAGGCTTGCCAGCAAAAGTTCTGCTTCTCTCTCTCTTCTTGGCATTCTGATGTGAAACCATCTCTGTGTCCATCCTGGGACAAGCTAGTGCGGGTGAGAAGCATGCAAGCAGCCCTGGAAAGCACGCTCTTTACTGATGATACATTGCAGTCAAGGAAGTTGTGCTTTCTTGCCATCCCACCCAGTGATTCAGTTTACAAGTCCATTTGATTCCCTGGCCTTTTTTACTGCAAAAACAAACAGGAGAGTTCTTTACAGCAAACTGATAATATTTCTGCAATATTGGTGATAGTCACCATGCTTAGGGAGAGGCTAAGGAACATAGCAATGACAGCACAAACTACTAACATGGGTGTTTTGCAATAAGCTGAATATTAACTCTGGCATTTTCATTTTATAGTACTCTAGTCATCTAATATTTAGACTGAGATCATCAGTTCATTGACAAGAGCCGGGCGGTAGTCATCAGGTGGTGATGACTATTGTCATCATTGTGAACTTTCAAACATTACAGATATGTGCCAGAGGTGAAGAGCAACACTGCACTTGCATAGCTCTTTGCGTCGTCAATGCAATTAACCACTTAAACCATGCAGTGGTGAGGTAGAGAACAGCAAGATTATCTTTCCGCTATAGACGATACAGGAGGCTGTGGCTCTGCTGGCCAAAAATGGGGCTGTATTTCTGGCTGTCTAGCTTTAGTCAAGCAAAGTCAGCTCTTCAAGGCATCAATGCCTCAGCTGTGCTGAAGCCTGTGGCAGATTTCCCCTGGGACACAATGGGGCTGCCCAAAAAGAGCAGCCCCAGCACCACCCCCAAGGCCACGCTTGCCTGCTGCACAGATAGCAAGCTCACAAATACAAACTCAGATGTGGCTGCTTCTTGGTTTCTGGAAACAAGCTTGACCTGGTCCCTGGCCATGCATCAAATACACTGTCAAGCATGCTCAGACAAACTGCCTCCAGGGCCATTTGCAACCTGTCAGTGTGACGGTGAAGGGAGTCGTTAGCTGAAGAAGGAAATTGCTGTGCACACAGCTACTGTGCAGATGACTCCACTAGATTAGTATAGACATAGTCATGCCAGGATCTCACATGTCAAATTTGGGTTTTTTTTCTTTCTCCCCAAGTTTAAAAGAGATGATGCCACTTTGCAAATAAGGGTTTACCCCTACGCTAATTTCTTTACTTTCAAGGTTCCTATCTTGGCTATTACTGCTGATAAAAGTCGTGTAGATGAGACATTAGTGTTTCATTAAAACATCAAATTGTTGAAATACACATGCCATATAGCTGTTCTTTTTATGCTCCTTAGCATCTTCACAAACTTGGAGAGTATCAGCAGCTCAGCAGCAAATAGCAACAAAACTAGTGGCGTGCTAAAACTCATCAGGAAAATAGCCTTAGGCTATGCTGCTGTACTACACTGCTATTCTGAATAAATTTGTGGTTTGGTGTTACATTCATCCATTTCAGCTAAACACAGCAGTCAGCATTACTTTCCATCCTCATTCCTATCCTAACTCACTCTGTGTAATCACTGTACAGGACAACACAGCCATGGCATTTGATACCCGATAAAGTTGGTTTGAGATTCCTTCAAAAAAAGATCCATATGGTAAATTGCTGTTGCTACATTTTTACATTTTCAGATAACTTCTGTCAAAATTAATGGGAAATGCTTATTTAAATTTATGGCCATAACTACAAGAATATTCACAAATATTTCTAAATATCAGCTCTTCCCATTTGAGTTGAATGTTAGGCTTAGAGGATAAAAGGATCTTCAAATCAACAGGAAACTCAGCAGGGCGAGTTTGGCTTTTGGTTTTGGAGTATCTCATGCGCTAAAAGTCAGTAAACTTTTTTTGTTAATGGGACTCCTATAGTTTTGTTTTGAAAAACAAAAATCCTTCATTTATGTAGGACACATCATCACTTTGTACTTC
>NW_010196591.1:4713-27281 GCF_000695765.1 Mesitornis unicolor
TTTGGTCAGGAGGAATTTAATCTCCAGGAGCAGTGTCCTCTTGGAGGACAGTCCCATCGGCTGACTGAGTCTTGTATGAAATGTAACAACTACATATTTTAACCTGCAGCATGTTTACACTTTTAATATCACTTTAGTGCATCATGTACTCACAGGAAAAGGCAGTCTATTTTAAACATTGAAGCCTACATCACACATTGTGACTGGTGCTAATTTGCTTGAAGGGAACTTAAATGGTAAACTGCAAAGTGTTTTCACTTGCGAAAGAAGGCAGTCGAATTTGACATTTGCAAACAAATCTGAAATGAATTTGTTACTGGGACAAAATATTCAGGTAATTTTCCAGTCAAAGAAAAAAATTATTTTCTAAATCATAGCGCTGTACATGTAGAAAGCCAAAATCCAGATCCCGCAAACATGCTGATTGCAATTCCGAATTTTTAAGCAACAGTATCTACCAATGTGGCTTATGGACTGCATCAGCTGCATCAACAATTTCTGTTGCTGCTGTGACTGTTTAGACTGCTTTCAATACATGAATCAGCTGATTCCAATTTTAATACTGAGATCTCTGAGCATTTGTCTTCATTTGGTATTTAAAATTAGACAACAAAACATAAGCACCTAAGCACCTGTTTCAGAAACTACAGTATTTGTTTAGAAGCCTTTTAGCACTACCAGTAGTGGCTTAAACAAAAGGTTCTTTTTGCATCCTTTCAATATTAATATGATACCAAAAAGAGAACCCATTGTGTTCTCATTATAAATGACATTTTGTTAACATTAAGATCTTGTATTTTTAACACTGTATGTACCAAACAAAAAAAATATTAAGTTAAAACATTGGCAGCATACTACCAAATGCTGTATTTTGCATCTTACTTACTTGAATGTCGTGTGCAAAGAGCTTGACTGAATGATAGGTAAGCTCAAATAGCCATCTCAAAGGACAGCTGGAAATAACAGCACTGAAAATGAAGTGCAGCATTGAGTTACACAAGATTAAGCTGACTAATCTGCTGATTCAGTTTTGCCTTTGTTTTTTTGGGTTTTGTCATGCAAGATCAAGACTCATGCAGACAAACACGTAATGGCATTCCAGGCTCACAGTAACAAGAAGAAGAAGCAACAGAGCTGTTCCCCTGCAACCTTTGCATCCTCCAAAGAGAAAAACAGCAAAATGCTCACCAGCAGCAAGAGGCAGCAGAGGAAGGACGGGGAAGGCATGCTCTTTCTTTTTGTTGCAGATGTGCTGAATTTAGTATTTTTATTTCACAGAGGTTTTTATTTAAGAGATGCTCATTTAAGAAACCTTTCTCTAGCTCATAGGAAGTAGAATACTGCAGGTGTCGGGAGAGATCAGATTCAAACAGAGCCCTTAAAACAGCTACAGAATATAAAAACCCATCAGTATATTCTTCTGTAAGGATCGTATTTTGGAGAGTCCAAAGATAGCCAACTCTTATGAATGCTGATGGATAAGAAAACTGTCAATGGAGCCTCTGGCAAATTTAACCCTTGCCCATAGTGCAAATGGGAGCCTGCTCATGACTGACGGAGGTGTTGTGGAAGGACTGCTGACCCCATGGTATCGGCTATCCCAGCAGTGCCCACCAACACCATGTTGGGGAGGGTGAGGACCAGCATGGGTGAAGCTGTGTATGGTTATCCTTGCGTTTCTGACCCTGAGCGAATCCTTGGAGTGTTGTTGGGAAGGGCAGGACAGACACATTAACATGAGAGCAGGCCATGGCAGCGGAATTTCAAACACAAGACAAAGCCAATATATCATGAAGGGGTACTCTGTGATTGAAACAAGAGAAATAAGAGTCTTTCCAAAGCAGGAATCACAGTAGCTGAATACATTTTTTTAGTGTGATAAGTAGCAATGACTAAAATGAGTGATACTGCAAAAATGAACATGTTGCAGGGCAGCTGGCGTATCCGTCTCTCAAAAAATAAAAAGGGAATGAATAAAAGCCTAAACCCGCACTGCAAACATTTCAATATTTTCTCTTTCCCGCTGGAAACGATATGGCTGTGTCATTATCCAGGCACATCTCTGGTACTACCTAAGCTGCTAAATGTATGCTGATGGCAGCATGCATCTTGCCTGCAGTGAAATTGGAGGTTCAGGCCAGAATGAACCTGGGAAGCAGTTTCAGAACTAAATAAAGGCTCTGCAGACCTGGGATAATGTTCTTGAGCTGCCACTCACAGCTGTGACATGGTATTTGATCTCTGTGTGCATCATATCTCTATCTAGGGAATGCAGACAATTACATTTATTGGCATGTAGTGACAGGACAAGGTTTTAAACTGAAAGAGAGTAGATTTATATTAGACATTATGAAGAAATTCTTCACTATGAGGATGGTAAGGCACTGGCACAGGTTGCCCAGAGAAGTTGTGGATGCCCCCTCCCTGGAAGTATTAAAAAAACCCAACAAACAGAGATATCTAGTTTTGTGAAGATTTTTTCCCCTCTGTACTATGAATTTATTAGCACTAGAGCAGTATTTAGTGGAAGAACAGGGCCTGAGACCTCACCATGCTAAACAAATACATAGAAGTCATTTGTGGCCTTACGCAAGCTTTTCTAAGCCACTGCTTGCACATGTATGGTCCAACTGAGTTGAAGTTCAAAAGTACGCTTATAGTGTTTACTGAGCATACTTAATTTCTGAATATCCTAAAGAGCATCTCGTTAGAGAAATGCTGGAAATAAATCTGCAGATGTTAGATGTTATAAAAAAGGCCCTTGCAACCACTGAACTTACTAGCACATCTGTGTTTCCTCTAGATAATCTTCTATTTTCAAGAATGCATCATTTGGCCTGACTCTGGACTTGAACTTAGCAAAGGAAATTTTTAGTTCAGGAGTGATGTCTTTTGGGTTTTGGCAGGCTTTTTTGTTTGTTTGGTTTTTGTTTTGTTGGGTTTTTATTAAGGAGATCAATATGTTTGACAATACATAAGACCTGAAATAATTTGAAGCATATCTGCTTTAATGATCATCAAGCAAAAATTACTCCAGTTTAAAATATGGGTCTGAATGTTTGGTTAAAGTACAAATTTGAATGTTGTAATTGCGGGGTTCTGTTAAAACCCAGGACAGCAGAGAACCATCTGGAAGCTTTTGGATACTGGTCTTGCTGCACGGATCTAGTCTCTATTGGGTCAGTGTTCATAGGATGCTAAATGAAATAGAGATTTGTAATTTCATTCTAAAAGCCCATTATTGCATCCCCTCTCTCTGACTACTCATTTGCTTCTACTTTTGACCACAGTAATTGAGCTTGCTTCTTCCAAGTTAACTGGCTCTTCAATGACTACTGTAGAGGGTGATCATCTGCTCAACTGTCCTGCATCTAATGATTTTTTTAATGCATTACTGATCCCAGCAAATTTGAAAGGTGGGCAGGAAAGGTGTCAAAATTCTTCAGCTCCTAGAACTTCTGTGGGAAAATAAAAATAAGCAGAGGAAAGAGATGCTTATTGCACCCATGGGCAGAAAAGTTTCGGCCTCATCTTGCCTTCCCTTATCAAGATAACTGTTGTAAGAGAAAGATCCTATAAGTGTCCTAATCATGGGAAAACTTTCACTGATGATTTGCATCCATTCAGGAGCTGCAGACAAAACCCAAATCCACAAGAAATCAGGTTTCACTAATTTCAGTGATCTCACCACTACTTATTTTCTTGTCGGTGGCTGTGTTTTATTTTATTCCTCCAAGAAAGTCTAGGAGCAATAGGGCATAAAAACTGAAGTCTTCTTTAAAAATCTAATAGAAATGTCCAGCTTAATAGTTTCATACTTTTCAAAAAATGATGTTTTGACTTCTGAACTCTTGCTTATTTAAGGCATCATGGGCTTAAAAGGAAAAATATGCATAACTATGTGACAAAGCAAATGCACCAAAGGAAGATTTATTCATTTTTCAGAAGATCAGCAGGAGTGATTCACCCTTCTTGGCTGGGCTGGAGCACAGTATGGTCAACCTTTTCCCCCAGGGAAGAAGAAAAGATGAAAGTCCCTCACTGCTGCGATGGCCACATGGGGAGCAGTGGCCTGTGCCAGGAGAGCTCCAGCCACTGCACCAGGTACAAAGAAAACTCCGTCCTTAACCGCCAATGTTGTTGTAGGGGGTTCAAGTCAGGCAATCCAAATGTGGCTTTTAGTAGTTCAATGAAACACAGTAAAAACTTTAAAACAAGAGCACTCACCATCCAGAGACTGGATAAACAAAAGCGTATTTAGACAACTGTGTGCTATTCAGCACTTAACATCACCAGAAGAAGACAGTCCCTCCTTTTTCAAGCCCCCGCACAAACCTTGGCATAGATTTGCAGGCTGATCTCAGACATTTGTTGTTTTCAAAGTTAAAACAACATCAGTTACCAGACCTGGATGAGCTGAAAGGGGTTACAGAAAGTGTCCTTTTTATACCCTCCTCATCCAGCTTTGAAAACTATGAAAGCAAAGCAAAATACATAATGTTCGTGTTTGTTCCAGTACTTGCTCGGGAAGTCAATGTTTTGTAAGGATTTACTGATTTATTTTTCTTTGATCCTTAAAAGGATCAATAGGTTAGACTTTCTCTGAAAAATACCTGCTGTAGTAATGTCCAAAGTGGTGTCAAGCACAGCAAAAAAAACCCAGACGTAACTCTGGCATGTATTGCAATTTATAAAACTAATTTATTTTGGGATAATTTTTTCAAAGATTCTGGACTGCTTTTTTACACTTTAAACCAGTTATTTATATTTATGTCTTTTTTTTTTCTTACCGATTCCATAGTGAATCTCTTGAAGAAAAACTTGAAAGCCTGGAAGCTGAAGATCTCATGTCTCATCTGTCACAACCAGAAACCTACCTAGATGAGGAGAAAAGATCAGGTAAGTAAAACTGACCAAAGCTGTGGGACTGACAAGACCGCTTATTCAAACAGTCAGTTTGAAACAATGCCTATCAATTCTTCAGTGATGGCAATTTATTGTACATTATTTGATTACTACGTTTGATATTGTGAATTTCATTGCGGTAAACAGATCTATTGGAAATCCCTTGAAAATAACACCTTGTTAAAAATTGCTACATGAGAGCTTCATATAGCTGACTTGGAAAACTTTTTGTCTAACTAAATGTGGCAACTACTCACTCAGCTGCACTGAGTGCAGAGCTGGTAACATCGCCTGTCCAGGTTGTCTGACACTTCAGAAGACCCTGTTTTCAGATATAGCTTCAGTCTGACCATTCAGGCTGAAAATTTCCATGTCAGGTGTGTGCACCAGACTGATCTTTTTTGGAAGATGGAGATACAATTTGAAGGATAAAGAGACTGGAAGCAAGAAGCAACCTGACAGGGAGGAATCCTGTGTGTAGGACTGGGGAGACGGTCACACCAGGACACAGACAAGAGGTTTCACAGTTTTTTCATCAGATTTTTCCACCATTGTATTGCATACTATTTCCAGTTTAAGACTTGCATTGCTGTCTGGGGGGGAAGGTGATAGAGGTACTGCAGAGCCTCTGGAGGAGTTAGGTAGGACTGGGACACACTTTGAGACCTGCTGGGCTGATCTCCATGGTAGGTCCAAAGGGACAAGGTGGTAAAAGATTGACCAGAGCTTGGAGCAAGATATTGGTACTGGGAAGGAGAAGGCTATCTAGAAGCTATTGCCTTGAAAGAGGATGTGGTAGAGCAAGGAAGCTGGGACAAGCCACATGAGACAAAGATATGGACCAAGTAGACTGGCAGAATAAGAGATGTGACAAGGATCCATGCAGATGAGACTGGGATTGAACAGAGGGGCCAAGGTAGAAAGGGAGCAGGAGGGAGGCCACCTCCAGATCATACCTTTTGCTTATCTAGTCTGCCCATTTCCATTTGAGCACACCACCTGATTCAATAAGGAAAGGCACATCTATTCCTCTATGAATCTTTTTTTTAACCTTCTCTCTAAGAGAAGCCTCGTTTCTTCTGTTGACCTATTTCCCCAGAGACTGCTGTAGTTTGTTTATGGGTTTTGTCCTGTTTGGTTTATGTTTCCAAATAGTCATGTGGGTCTGGAGGTTTGCCATCCCTTAACATTAAAAATAACACAGAGTAATTCCTGTCTCCAAGACACATGAGATTCAATTAAAAATTGTGACATAAAAGTTTTTGGATGGGATGTTACTGTATCTCTTTTCCTTTTTGTTTCTGAGCCTTTAGGATACTTTCAAGTGATGTTATCAAGAGCACTTTTGCAATTAGGGGGGCTAGACATCTCTTAAACCAGTATATTTCAGATTTTTACATACCGGCTGGAAAGGATCTGAAATTCTACCAAGTACACCACCAGCTTGGCAGCACGGGACAAGAACGGTTATGGGCTCTGTCCGTAACAAGGAGATGTGTCCTTTGATATCAAGGCAAAGGTGTAAGAAGAGAAGTATCTGCCTTAAACCAAGAACATTATGCTAGAATATTACATTACAGGCAGGAAAAAGGTCTTAGAAGACCTGGGTGCAGTGGCTTTTGTGGGCTAGGAAAGGCCTTCACCAGCAGACAACCGAGTGCCACAGTCTTACAACAAAATGACAGCCACTGGCAACCCTGGATCTGGCTCAACCCATGAGGACATGTCTGCTTGTTGTTTAACTTTACAGCACATCTGTTGCTTTTAATGATATTATCTGTCTCCTTAGGCAAAGCAGTCACCTTCATGATTAGAGGTTTATGCTGTTCAAGTCATAGCAAAAAGAAAAAAAAATATAAAGGCTCATTGCTTTCTAAATCGAATGCTGACCTAAGTTCACAACTAACTATGGTTTACATTAGATTATGTTTTGAACTGATGGTAATTTATCTTTCATAAGTCCAAAAAGTCACAGAATCTCCTTACATCTGCTATAATAAGCCTCTGAGTATTATTTAATTACCCATTTGCTATAGGCAGTGCTACCAGCATTCGTGGTTAGATCTGAGTGGCTCAGGATGACTATGTTCCCTTTCTAGGTCTCCTACTCATTTCTGGGCCTCTCAGTACTACAGCAACCAGAAAATAAAAGGAAATATGAAAGAAATCCAGAAAAATATTTCTAAAGAAATCAAGTTGATTGAAGTTAACAGGATTGCCTGATGAGGAACAACACTGAGAAGGAAACATATGTGGCTCTCCTAGACAGAAGAAAGGAGGCCCAGTGAATAAGATGCTCATGTGGGTTCAACACCCTGACTGAGTGATCTTGGACAAGTTATTAGAGCATCACTGAGGTGGCAAATTCCTCAGGGCTTATGCCCACATGAGTGTTTTGGCAGGTTAAAGAGTCTTCTGAAGCTAAATACAGCTTTTGTGAAGCTCTTGACCCAAGGACAGTAGTAGAATTTGGACTATGTCAAGATAACATCTAGGCTCTCTTTCTCATCCCTGAAAAAAAAGAAGACTGCTTCCCAATCATCCTTGGCAATGTGAAGGTAACACTATCAGATTTATGTAAAGACCTGACAGTATATGATATGTACATGACAGTATATGAGTGGGAGCAGGGAGTGAATAGGAAATATAAAACTCTTGAACAGATAGAGAACAATGAAAGCCTGGAGAAATATGATTGCTTTTTGCCTTGGGACACCTACACCTGAAAAGAGAAAGACTTAAGTGAGAAAGAGGCCTAGCAGAGAACAGGGTGACATTCATGGTGGCTGAGTGACGATACAATACAATACAATACAATACAATACAATACAATACAATACAATACAATAGCAAATGCTAGTAGTCCTCAGATGAGGAAAAGATTTGTTCTTGTGCCTGATTATAAATGCTTACATTCATATTGAATTAATTGGTACAATCCAAGTGCTTGACTAACTCTAGCTCTTAACTAATAGGTATAATGAGTTGAATCCCCATATTTTTAAGCTTTTAGAACTGGTTAAATAGTATGAAAAGCCATGGATTCTTGGGAATGGAATATAAAAATTGCCAATATATTGGATATTAGTCAAGAGGAAATTTTTATGCAGGGATTTTGTAGAAAAGAGGAAAAGATCAGGAAGTATTCTTACAGTCTTTAATTACCTGCATTTGATATTGCTCAAACTCTGTGTGATTTCATGCATAAGTCATTTAATGACCTATTTTGGTTTGCTTTTTTGTTTTGGAGGTTTTCTTTTTCTTTCATAGTAGAAGACATACCCTGAACAGAAATAATATAAATATATATTTTTCATGTCTAATGAATATTTTAGGACAAATATTAACCAGCCAATTTTCATGTATGCTTGAACTGGATTTAATCTAACTAGAAAAACTCAAACAAGCAAAAGTTAATATTGTTTCTACAGTCACTGATGTAACAATAATAGTAGTTGTACACCACCATGCTGAAAATCAACTCCCTTTATGTCCAAACAATAGCGTGAATCACAGAATTCTGACCTTGATATACAAATGTGATCATGTAGTAATTATAGCTCTTGTGCTTTCTGTATAAACAGACTGCTTCATCTGGAAATGCTGTAGGGCACTGCTTCATTCTGCAATTTACAGCTAATGATGGAGCAGCAAGCTTTTATATCCCAATAAGTTTTAAAATAAAGCAGGTAGAAAAAATCTTATTTCCTGCAAATGAAAAACTTAAGCTAGTTATTTGTACTACAGGGAACCAAGTCATTGCTCTCTATATTCTGTTGAAAAGTATATCTTACAAATTTAAGGACTGTCTTCAAGATCAGATTTTGCAAAGGTTATTAAAGATATTTTAATGGATAAAATATAGAATTAAATTACTCAGCCCGTGTAATAACTGGCATGTTCGTGAACAACTGTGAGATTAAAGAAAATGTCTTTCATGTCATGCCAAAATCTGCTGTAGGTTTGTTCTGTTTGTGTCTATATTGATATCACCCAAACAGGTTATAGCAAACATATGTTCTTTGGCTTCGCCCTAATCCATGATTTGGATAACACTCTTAGGATATAGTCTAACAAACTTCAGTGAAGCAAATCTGAGGATATTTGTCTGGACAAGTCACCTCAGACTTGATTTCAGTATGTCCTAAGCAACAGAAGCTCCATCCTGACCTCATACTTTAGTTGTGTATGTTTTCAGTGCTTCTGTAAAAATACACCATCAAAACACAAGCATCCTTAGAGTCACCAGCTGAATCCTGGAATAACAATAATAGAAAAACCATCACTGAATTCCAACAACCAAGGCAGTATATGTCTATGTTTGTTAAATAGTCTGGTTTACCCCAGATGTCCATGCTTGGCTGTCATTACAAGAGCACTTGAACAGGTTCTTAAGAGCTGCTATAGTTGAGTTTTGGGAATCCAAGAGCAAAATGCATTGCATGGTCACTGCCTGGTCTGAGCACTCAAGGCAGAGAAAGGCAAAAACCACAGAGGCTGGCAACCACCAGAAAGGGGTTTCTTGTCACAGTATCTAAACTTATCTCTCTGTTTCAGCTCACCTTGTGCACTGGTACCTACCTTACTGCATGGTCAGATCGCTGCACACTGACTGCTTGCACTGCTCAGGGTTTACCACTGCCCCATGCACTTTCTGTTCATTTTACCAGTGATAAATCTGTTTCCTTTACAAGTTGCTGGTTATAGAGTCAAATCCAGCATAGAGCCCAGGAGTGGCTTTGAAGAGCTGACTGACAGCCTCTTGATGATGAGTCCATATTTATAATGGTTTCTGAGAAATGTCAATTGCTCAGTTTTTAATCTAATAAATAATTACGGTGATGACTTTAGGTAGCTCTAATTCCTTAATCGAAATGTTGTTTGGTGCCATAAGTTCCACCAAAGTCTCACATCAATAGCATTGATTTTTTTTTCCAGGAAAATATAAAAGCTCAAAAAATATCAAGAAATCTTTTTTTGAAATAACACATATCTCCCTTAATTCCATCCTGATTGACATGATTTGCATTATTTTTCTTAAATTCTTTATGAATAGCGCCTGGAATTAACCATTCCAATGTTTTACACTGGACTGATGTCAGGCTGAGTGGATTGTTAAACCTCAGGTCATTCCACTGGAGTTTTAAATATTATTGGCAGAGTATGAGCTTGCTTTCATTCATATTGAAATACCCTTGTGTTTGACTTTGTATGGAAAATCAACTAAAAAATTCAGATAGTTCCTTGGACAGTATTATTAGAAATAACAGCTGATTAAAAAAGAATCTAGTTTTAGTAGATGACATTACTGTTAGAACAGAAATTAGTTCACCCTCATCTGATGATATGATCACTATATGATTATGACATTATCATGATAGGATATTTGGGCTGTGCAATTGCTATAAAGGAGTTGCACCAGACAGCTTAAATCTGGTTAAAAAATTCATGCTGCAGAACATGATAATTTTAAGAGTCAACAGTTTTGTAATATATTAACTCTGCTGGTGCGCGATGTTACAACACATTGCTATAGAAGGCCAGAGGGTTTAAGGGTACTCGTTTGGTAATTTTCTGCAGTCTTCTTCCAAGTTGAATTTTCTTCAAGATTCAGAGACATGACAAAGAGATTTTTGTAAGTATTTAAAATGAAGAACTCTCTAGTTTTGAAGCCTGTCATTTGTTATTTGTGTAAAGGCTTCAGGATGATGGTATTGTGACTTAAATCTTCTTGTATCCACTTAAGAGTGACCTTTTTATCACTTCCAACTACATCCATCGGCTGTTTCTTGTGCTCAGGGAAGAATTTTCATTTTATGGAAGCAGCAGCTAATCAGTGTCTGCTGCCCGACTTCAGACCTCTGGAGAGGTTTCACTGATCTCATCAAGGGTAAATTTTATGTTTGATGACAAGTCTGCCATCCACAGTCCATGATTTTGAGTTACTTACAAGCCTTTTCTGAAGACTGTGAGGGGCTAATTACACATGAGTGTTTCCCACCTTCTCTGTAAGGTTAGTCACTACTTAATTATTTACTCAGTATGTTGTCTATAGCAAAATATCCTGAACACAGTATATGGATAATAGATTAATAATATAATCTGAATGCGACATCAAGTCCTCTTGTCACTGCCCCCACTTGTTCTCAATAGCCACTGATTGTGGGCTGAACTCAGTATCAACCATTTGCTGGATGTATCTTTAGGAAAAAATTAGAAAATAAACCTGGTGTAGCCGTGTTGAGGATCAACTTAACTCTGTCTGAAAAGTCTGGTGCATCTGAACTTTCCATGCCCTTCCTACAGCAACTTTTCTACTTTGTGTCAGCAGCTCTCAAGCAAAGCAAGCGGCACACCTCCTGCTCTAGCCCTCGTTGATTAGTCAGGCACTAATAAGAACTTGCGTTGTCCTTGTGTCTGAATACCTCACAGCAGTTAATGAATACATCTCATATATATTTGTGAGATGACTGTATATCCTTGTGATCAAAGCCTGGCTCTGTACTTGAGACCTAAGATGGAGGACGAGTACATCGGGCTCTGGTTCATGGCAGAAACCACGATGTGCTCACCTTCAGTCTGGTGTCTCAAGTACAGAGACCAGTTTTTGATCACAAGGATGACTCTGCAGTGCCTTCTGCCAGCCTCCCTTGTCTTGGTACAACTCTGCCCTTCAAAGCGCTGTGTTTTCATGCCTTCCCCTTTGATGTGCATCAAGCAGAACCACTCTTCTACTTAGCAGTCCTGTGAAAATGTCATATATTTTGGCTGATATAATACTGCTAGCCATCCTGTCCTTTAGCTGAGTGTAGAACTGTCAAAGCATCTCTTCAGAATGTCCCAGAAATACAAGGCACGTAGAAACCTCAATACAGAAGTACAAAGCTGTTCCTAAATATTCTCTTCTTTTGTTCTTCATGCCTCTGTCTACCCCGACAGTGAGTCATCCCCAGACCCGTAAGCACGCTTTTTGAAATCATATGGACTGTCTATATAGAAAAATGAGATTGTCTCTAAGTAAGTGACAGAACAGAGCCTTTAAAACTTGTTCCAGACTCAGTCCATGTAAATGGGATTCCTTACATACACTTTAGTGAGCTCTGACTCAACTTTTAGGCTGTAAAAGTGGGACATATATGACAAAATGTCTTTGCCTGGGCTGCTCACCCCAGGCTCTCTTTATCATTACTGATGATACAGGCAATACAGACAAGGTTGCAGCTCACCTCTTCCTACAAAAGTAGATGTTACATGTTATCATCAACATAGAGATAGTAAAGCAGATGTCTATGAAGGTCAGATGAATCACAGTTTAAACTGTGTCTTTCATTCTACTGACTAAAAGACAGGGAGTAGGGTGCTGAGCCCAGAGGTAGACACCTACCTCAAAGATGCTGCATGCCCTAAGTGGATTGCAGCAGGGCCTTCTTATTTCTGACTGAACCATACCATGGGTTGTACCTCTACAAGACTGTACCTCTAATTCTACACTTAAGAAGAGGTTCCAGGAGGATGAAAACAAATGAAAAAAAGAGAAACGTTTAGTGGAAATCCCCAGAAAAAATACCTATTGGTGCACTACCTTGGATGCTGACATGCTTCCCACTGGCAATTTAATGGGAAGTTGTAATGATCTTTATATTTTCTTGGGTAGAAGAAGTTACGCAAATAAAATTATATGCTGTAATATACATTTTATATTTTTACCAAGAGAAGAATAAGGCAGCTGAAAAATAACCTTTCTTTCAGTTTCATTTGTATCAGTTTCCTGATCAAGCTCACGTGATGGTACTTGGACTGCCCTTCTAGGTGACAGTAAGAATTTACACCAAGCAATCAAATCATATAGTTTTCAGGAAGGTGGGAAAGCATTGAGACCGAGTGTCTCCAGGCCCTGATGGCAGTTAGAAATACTTAACTCCTCACACATTGCACTCTCAAAATGTTTCCTATTATGTAATAAAAAACTTTGTAAAAATGCATTCATTAGTTAAACTGGCAAATGAGTTGCTAATATCTCAGCAAGTGACAGTGGGATGACTAATTTGGATGGCCTCAGATGCGACTGGCTCACATTATAGAGAGTAGAGATATGCATGGTGGGAATCTTGAGGTTTCTTCTGCCCTTGTGCAGCTGTGGAGCTGAGCTGCCTGCTCCATGAATACTTGCCAAGTGGCAGTGTTAAAAAAAGAAAGACAACTATTTCAAGAGGCAATTATCTAAATGTGCTGGAGGAACCTGGGATGACTAAGTCTTCAATCTCTGGAGAATTTGTTCTGAGCACTTTGATGAATTTTAAAATGGTATTGCATTCTGGGTTTTAATAACGTAGCCTTGCTCTTCTTCTGGCTCTAGGCAACTGTTGTTAAGTCCATTTTTTACAAAAGCTTAAAGAAAGTGAGTTAGTAAGGAAAATCACTAAACCCAATCCTGCAGAGATGCCAGGTGCCTGAGAGCAGGCGAGAAGACAGGTGTATGTGTTACCTTCAACATCGTGCCTGCCGAGGTTGGCCTTTTATCTGCCAGGTTAAGGATGTGTTTCAGTTCAGCAAATAAAACCAATTAAAGAGGGAAGGAGTTTTGTTATCTCTAACACCAGCAGTGGTAACTTACTCAGCTTTGAGTTCCTTCCTCTGATATATTAATAAACTGAGTCTGGATCTTGACAAAACAAGAGACATCTCTGATTAAAAAACACCAGCACCAAGAGGACACATCAGTCCCTGTCACTGGTTTAGTTTTAAGTCAGATTCTTCAGTGAACAGTGGTAGAAGTGCAAGTATTTTGCTGCTTGAGGTTGGAGTCACAAGCAAATCTGGCACTGAAACACCAAACCAAATGTAGGTTTTGGATGCCTCAACCCCTGGGGAAATTCAAAAGTCTGAGTCAGCTGACCTTATTTCTCTTTAGCTGACATCCAAAAGTCTGGACACTTAAAAATGAATTCACAGAAGAGGACAGTAAGAAGGAGGCACCTAAATCACTTAACATTGAACATGAGAGATGCAACTGGGCTTTGATCGCCGCCTTCGAGAATTCAGATTTGTCTGCCTCACAGGCAGACCTGTAGTAATGAACCTGCCCCTGGAGATGGGAACTAAGAGTCAGCCCTTCGTATCTTGTAAAAATGTGATGCCCCTGTAACACTTGAGCAGTCAGTGATGTTGTGCATCAAGAAGTGTCCATGTTGAGGTCCCTTCTCTGCCTGAGCAGGACTGAGGTTTCCAGACAGTGCCTATCCCCTACTGCAGGCCTCTAAAACCACTCTGTGAGGCCTAAAAATTGTTGTGAAATAAGCTAAATCTTCCTTTGTGAAAAACAAAACCAAAGCCATAGAGCGTTGTGAGTCTAACTCAGACTTTTTTCCAAGGAATATCTGATCCAATTTAATTCAAGAAGTCCCATTGCAGTCATTAATCTCCAGCCAATTTTTTTTTTTTTTATTGCACATGATGATTTACTGCACGGCTCTCTGTTCATTATTACTAAGAGAAGCTGTTGCACAGATCCTCTTTCTCTTGATCTCCTGATCAGGAAAATACTGTGCAGATATGAACAGAAGTAAGACCATTACTCCTCTGAGAGAACTCTTCCCCAATTAAAAATATTGTCTGCAAGGGAAATTATGATCTTGCAAATAGCTTCTGCTTCTAAGAAAGACCACATTAGTAGCACAAATGAGGCCAGCTTTCCTTACATCAGGTCTACCGTTTGCTGCAAAGCAGTGCAGTAACTGACACAGTTAATATTGCACAAATATCCTGGGAGGGCTCAAAAATGTTGAAATCCCACATATGTATCCCTCCATACTCAGAAGAACCTGATCTGCCCAGTGCATTCCAGAATGAACCTATTTCCTTTTTGGGAAACAAGTATCTTGTTTGTTTTTGACGTGCACAGGAAAAGACAAAGCAGAAACATATTTTCTCGTGATAACTGCTGTCGAAACCAGAAGATGTTGCCAGCATTCATGGCAATGCTGCGTGGTTGCTGTGGTCCTTCCTCCTTCCTTGTGTTGTGTCTGTGGGAACCAGAGCAAAGCCCGCTGCAGCTTGCTTTTGGAGTAGGAGCCAGATGAGGCTCTTCAGTTCTGCTGCTCATGACCACCACTCATATCCTGCTAGACCTGGTAAACTAATACACGTTGCAGGTGGCTTGGGGTGCTAAGGAGCAAAAGCACTAAGTGGTCCTTCCCAGGGATCTGAGTTGCTTTCCCATCTAAGTTCACATTCTAGACGGACCTCAGCATCTTTCCCCAAGACGCAAATTGACTTGTCTTCAACGGTCTGGCCTGGCTGATAATTTCCATTTAGAAAGGTCTTTGTATTACAAAACCAAATGTTCTGCAGCTCCAGACTGAGATATGTTGCCCTGCACTGGGAAACCCAAGAGGAAGTGCTGAACTCTTGTCTACTGAAACCCTAATTAGTGGACTGAAATAACTGACCTCACTTTCAAAAGGACATTGAGAGAATTTCTCCAGGACTCTGATGTGAGCTAAGGCTCTGAATTTTAGGCAATAATTATGAAAATTATTGGTTTAAGTATTTATCTACAATGGCCAGCTTTAGCAAACAGGGTCCTCTCCTGGTATTGCTTGTCTAAGCAAAACATTGCCACAGTATTAGCAGCCAGCACTGGTACGCAAGCAATACTGATGTCAGGATATTATTATCCCCAGGAAACACTCTTCACATTAACATGCTGGTTTAATGGTCTGTGATACTGCAAGAAGGTACTTCTTCTAGGGAGAGAGAATTTAAGTACTGGGATAAATAACAACAGGTGTCTTTCACCTAAAAAGGTGCTCTTAAAGCCATGCTGGCACACACAGGACTGGATGAACACCACGAGGACTTGGGAGTGCTGAAACTCCACGCAGGCAGCCTGAAGGTCAAATGTCTGAGGAAGTTTTTCCCCCAGGTTGTCATAAGCACAGTGCTATGCTCCCATGGAGATTCTCTTTTCGTCTCACAGTAGTTGTGCCTTTTCCCTTGAGAAGGAGATAAGACAGAGGTTACAAACTGTTTTTTTCCTCTAGCCACCTGCCTGCTTTTGCAAAATGTGTAGGAGCACTTGAGACCTTGGTTTCTTCTTCTGTGTTGGTCGAGTTAGTTCAGAGTCTTGAGGGGTCATGTGCACCCACAGCACAATTGCCTCAGCCTCATTCATAGACACCAGGCTACAAATATGGCAGAGCTCTGAGTAACACATTATTTATGCTCCATTTAGATGATCTAAATTTCTCTAAATGATCTCTAGATCATTTGATCTCTATGATGATCTAGATGATTCTCTAGATGATCTAAAAGTTCTCTTTTTTCTCCCAGGATGTAAATAATGGCAGAAATAAGATTCCCTTAAATTATAAGGTGTCCTTCAGCATACAGCATCATGAAGAAATGTTGTCTAAGACTCCTTATTTTCCTTAGGATCAGACTAAACCTGGTCTCATTGGTTGAGGTCATGTTGCCTCTTGTGCCTGATCTACCTAATGGTGCAAATCTATTGTAGGAGTTTACTTGTAAGTCTAACTTTCTTACTCAAGGTGTAGTGACTTGTCTTAGGAAACTGCTGGTATGACTCACAGAACATGGGCCTATTGTAGTTCCCAGCCTTGAGAAGGTGCTGCTTAGGGCCTTCTGGCTCTTTGGGACATAAAACCATCTTAAAATGGGCAGAATTAGTCTTAGAAATTATCCTTGAGGCAAGGAGGCTTCTGGCTGAAGAGAAACCTTACAGCCACAGGTTGTTCTCTACACTTGAAGGTAATGGAAGGGATGAAGTGTAGGATTTTATGAAATACCATGTGTGTACATGTAAATACTACTTTACTGAGGGAACTGCGTAATTACTGTTCTGAGCTTCCTAGGAACTCTGGGAAGAAAATCATAAAAATCTCAACAGTTGAGTGATTTCTATAATTCAGACCAGGTGTCAGGTAGGCTGTCCTATGGTTCCAGCATACAGGAGTAAAACATGACTTACAGTCACCTTTTTATCCTTGTTCCTGCTGCCACTGACGCCCTTTAAGTCTAATATTCTCAATGGTAAAGAAATCTGTTTCAACTGAGCCAAATCCCATTTATCTGTCTAGTTGATGAGAACAAATACCAGCAGTAGATCATCTTGGGTCAGAAGTAGATTTTTAATCCTGTCTCTGTCAACCATGAACATGATAGCTCCTTCTCAAACTTAACTTCATAAACAGAGAAAATAAAAAAGGTAAAGTTTAAATAACTTGTGAGATCTGGAATTCTGGCTAAGACCTATCTTAACATTGAATAAATCTAGAGTCAGATTGTGACATTAACCTAGGACAAGTTTAAGATGAGAATTATACCCTGCTGGTTGATAATAATTTAAAAGCTCTACATTTAATGTAGAATTATGGTACCCATTACTTTTAATAAAATTTCTTCAGATATTATTCTACCAAGGTAGAGATCCTCTTTGTTCATGAATATAGAGAACTACTGAATTGTAGGAATATCTGATCCTGACAAGCTTTGCTAATTACCCAGCTACTAATTACGAACAGGAATAAAAGGACAGTTTCTGAAATAATTATTAAAGGATATGCAACTACAACCTGCCCCTGATCAGATGGATGGAGCCAGTATCCTACATCAGCAGAGAATGCAGTCTTACACATTTTATGACAAATATGCCATCAGGTAAAGGATTACATCAGTAAGCATAAGAATTTGGGTGACTGCTGAACTGCTTGGATTTGAATGCAAAAGGAAAGTAGCATTCTAGTTCCACAGTAAATTGGATAATATAAGCATATGAGTTCCATGGTGCTGGCATAGATCTTATTTACACACAAATAAATCTGGAATATTTCCACAAAATTCCATTTGTAGCACTACTATAAATCAGGTAAGAGACTAGGATTGGACTCTAACTGTCAGTAATGATTTAATAGCTGTAAATTCAAGACAAAGTTTCTACCATGAATCTGTCTAATTGCATGTTGTACCAATATGAGCTTTGTTTTTTAAATGGATACTAAAAAAAACTTCTATTAGTTTAATTAGGAAAAAAAATACAAATCCATGTTGCAAATACCTGCAAGACAACTACATCCTAGGTATGAGCTTTGACTCAGAAAGTCTTCCAGCCAAGAACCTGGGAAGTTGGGACCATAATTTGGGAAAACGCCATTACATGTGCCCCTGCAACTCTTGCTTCCTACACATGTCAGCCACTGCTGGAGGCAGGAACCTGAGGTGCTGGCTCTGATGGTTTTATGTTCCTATATAGAGCCATAGCACTGTGCTAAGAGCTTAATGTTTTGTTGAATCTAGACACCATAAGGCTTGTCCTAGTGTCTGAAACACCCTGCTGCCTCTCTGGCTGGCAGGTCTGGCCAGAACAAATTTGCTTTCTATGCATTTGGCCAACTGCAATAGAAAGGGCATGCAGCATTGCCAGCCTTGGCAGAAGACATCTCCTTCTTCTTGCCCCAGCCGTTTTGAGTAGCACATCAACCATGTGCCCCGCATTTCCCACTTGCACGCTCTTTTCTGGCTACTCCAGGAATGAATGGGAAGAAAAGGAGAGCCAACTACTCTTCTCCTGCTGCTGATGTGGGTAGTGCCACGCAGTGACCTACCTGTGGTCATATTGCAATTCAGTGCCAGAGGGTGCCAATCCCAGGGCTGTCGTTCAGCCTTACTAAAGCTAACTCACTAATGAAAAGATGATTTCTTTTCTCCCTAGGCTGGACAGTAGATATGGGGAAGTGCATGTGGTTGCAGACCCTCCCAGGACCCTGGGGGCACATCTTGGTTTCTGGGTGCAATCCCACCCCATCCCCGTGCCACAAGGCCACAGCTCCAGCCACTGTAACTGAGAGTGGAGACCTGACAAGGCCTGATTTGCCCATTCTCCAAAGCAGGTTAAATTTTCAACCTGAAGGCCACACTCCAAAAGTTATTTGCATTCCTAGAGGAGGGGTGACTGGTAGATACAGTATTTTTACCTGCTGAATTACAAATGAGGTTTGCAGCTGGGTGAAGATTAATTGCACTACTTTATTTGTGCAATGAACACTTAGGAGCATGTCTGTTTGTAGCTGAGGAGAGGCTCCCCTAGTCACAGACTGAGGATACACTGGAAATGGATGAAAATTAAAAGCCTGTGACCTTTGGGAGTTACAAACCACTTGCAGAATGTCTCACAGGCATCTCCTCCTGAAATGTTGCAATCTTCAGTTTTATTGGTTTCTTTAAGCCAAATATTCTTTAAAAGTGGATGTTGCTATAGCTCCATTGCTCTGTGATGATGAGTGCTGGTGCCACCATGCAGGAGTTGGGATCTTTACCCACACAAGCACAACTGCTCACCTCTCGTTTGCACATATGGTTCCTCCAGCCTTTCCTCCCTACCCAACAAATTCAGGTTTGGAGTGATGGAAGATCTCGACTGGGGCATTTTAACACCCCGAGCAGGGTTGCTCCTCGCTGTGCCCTGCTGGAGCCCAGCTCTCCAGCCCCTCTCCTGCCTTTCACCAATTCCTCCAGGGGATCGTCCGATGGTTTCAGGCACGCTCAGCTTTGCAGCAAAGCTTTTCCAATTTGTTTGTTATTTTTCCTCCAGCTTTATTTATGAAAGCTGCATGCTGAAATGCCCTCCCCCTCATCACCACCCCTTTTCTCTCCGTTTTGTTTCCTGAGGGCTGTTTCGACCTGACACACCAAACAAAGACACGAAACAAGAGGTGGGGAACAACTGACCCTGGCTGCAGAGCATCAGCAAGAAGAGAAGCTCCTAGAGATAATATCAGGGGTTTTTTTTTCCCTCTTTGCTGTGGGATGTTCAGGGCTTCCTGGCGCACCCCCTGGGGAAGGCCACCAGCCCCCGGCCAGGGCTTCGCTCTCCCTAACACAATTACAGTCTGCAAATGTCTAAAGGCAGTTTCTTTTGAGTTAGCCACATGCTTCAAATTGTTATGTGGTTAACCACTGAGAACAAACCCCCACACAAATACCTACGGATCAACTTGCTTGAGCCAGGATGGTAGCGGTGGGGGTGGAAAGGGGGGAGGAGGCTTCCTCATTTTACTTTTGATGAGAAGAAAATAGAGTTTTCTTTCGACTTTTCCAGACTGCTAGCAGCCGCTGCGGTGCGGTGCGGGCTGGTTGTTGTCGTTTGCACATTTGTTCACATTTACCACTGATGAAAAGAGCCTTGTTTGACAGACGCAGCCATGTACACCACAGGCCAAGTCCTCCACTGATGTAAATCAGCTCATCTGGTGAATGAGAACCGAAAATGTGACCTCCTCTCTGTGTGTGCTGTGCAAACGCCAAGCTGGAGGAGGACTTCTGCACGTTGACTTTGCCCAGTCCCATGTCCCTTAACTCTTATAAAAGCCGAATACTTTTCTGCTGACTCATAGGGGCAGATGGATTTTATTAACTCCAGCCGAGATAGAGGATGATACATGAAAAGCATCGCTGCCTTTCGGGGGGGCTGAACCAAGCTTTGGGGTTCAGGGGGGACCAACCAAGGAGCATCACATCATGCCCTGTTCAGCGTAAATGGAGCTTGGCTCCTGGGTACCACATGGGAGGAGAGCGATTTGTTGTCCAGGCTGAGCCCTGCTGCTCATCAGTGTCAGAAATAATGACCCATGCTGCCATTCCTTCCCCCACCTCGTACCCCTGAAGCAAAGAGGCTCTCCAGAGCCTGAGAGACTTAGAGCCAACAGCAATGGAAAAACAAAGGGCTTGAAACCCTCAGTAATTCCATTGCCTCAACTTAAATCTCCTTGAATTATGGAGTGTTTCAGTGAAGTAAATTATCTTCCCTTTCCTTGTGTTTTCCTGTATTTTTGAGGACCATGAAGCCACTGAGGAGCAAATTGTCTTACAAACCCAGTCCTACACAGGGACAGTTTCCAAACATGATTGGCATAGCTGTTCATGTAGTGCTCATGAGAGCAGACCCATGTGGAAAAATAGATAATTATTTTGTCATGGACCAACTTTAAGATCCATCTTAAGTTTATTTTCATTTATAAAATGGCAGATTAAAGACTCTACAAAGTGTCTAGAAGAGTCTTGAAGGAAAAGTTGCAATCCATATACAATCTACTTGGGTACAAAACAAAATTGCATTCTTTGCTTTTTGTGGAATTTAGCATGAAAAAGAGGGGTTAAAAGCTTTAAAAGGATGTGGGGAACAGTTTCAGTGAAAGTGGTTGAGTTCCTCTGGTCCATTTATCATCTGAGCAGAGAAACATCACTCTGCATATGAAGTTGGCTCTGCAGGACTGTAAGCCTGTCAAAACTGTTTATCCCTACTTGCCAACAACAGCAAGAAAGGCAGGAGGACTGGCAGTCATGATGGTGAATGAGTTGGACACGTGGAGAGAGGGTGCATGAGTCGAACCTCGTCACTGATGCAGAAAGGGAAAAAGAGGGAGGGAAAGGACATTAAAGCATGAAGTGTCTAATCTCAGAGAGTTTAATGGTGCAGTTGGTTACCAAAAAAATGTCCTTTTGCAGAATTTCTTCATGAGCAACTGAGTAGATAGGTCTATGTGGCCAGCTGATCCTCACACTGCTGAAGGTACAGGAGTAAATGTCAGCAGAAACGGCTACTGGCGGATGTTGGCACAGTAACATTATTGGTTGTGGGTAGCTGAATATTGCACTTAGATAATTCAAAATTAACATGATAATAACTTATTAAGGAATGATTTAGTTCTTGGTATAGCTATATGAAGAGGTACAAAAATTTCCCACAGTCTAAATCAATCAGAACCTTAAATCTATGTGAGGGCTATATAGGACAGAAAAGAAAAAAGAAAAGAGGTGGGGAGGGAAGAGAATTCAGGTTTATAAAAAGAAACACGTACACAATGAGCTGAAGGTTGTGTTCCTTCACTTCCTGGTCTGGGTGTGAGCAGAAGAGGAAATACCAAAATACCACCAAAAAAACTATTCCCACAGCATTTCCAACCTGACTGACACCAGAAACTTCTGACAGTCCTGCAAAAAAAAGGGGAAAGTACCCCAGAACTGACTTAGTCCCATGCCTCCTGATCAGTGGAAAGCCAATTAAATTTCCAAGGCTGGGAGATTTGGGTAGACCTAGAGAAGTCTTTGTGTTTCCCTTGAGTTCTCATCTGGACTCTGTATCTTCTGCAGTTCACTGATCACTGGTGACATTTTGACTCTTCTGCCAGCTTTGAGAGAAGCACATGTCTGCTATAGCCAGTTTAATCACATCCATGACCACAGACCACCAAATTGCACCTTAACCGCAAGGCAGGGCTCCATGGTCTGGTCTAACTCAGGTGAGGGGCTCCTTGTCCTCCCTTTCATTTTTTGGGAGTCAATCCCCTACAACGAGAGTACAAACCTACATATACAGCAAGAACTGACATTTCAATATATAAAAGGCCATCAGTTTCAGCGTTGCTCCATGTTAATAATTAAAACTGAACTTCTGAAAGCTTACAGCCAGAAAAGACATGGGTTTTGTCTGGCTGGTCTCACACAAACACTCCACTGATACCAAAGAAAATCTTGAAGAAGAGCAGCAGGATTACATTCAAAGGTTGTGCACAAAAGTGGTGCACCAGGCAATTAGCTTAAAACTTCAGATTTGGAAGCTTTGCAAAGAATTTGGAAAATGGCTCTTT